>NC_034197.2:26367122-26449140 GCF_002021735.2 Oncorhynchus kisutch | reverse complement strand
ACTTACATATGAGCAAAATTCAGATATTTAAAAAAGGTGTTTCAGCTGCAGTGCGTTTTAATTGATCCAAATTCTCTGCTGCTATTAATCCGCACCAGATGTGTGAACTCATGATGATGTGAGTTCTTTTGTCTCCTTGTCTCTGCTGGCTGCTCTAACGTCAGCCTAGCAACAATAGACCTGGGGCCAATATGTACATAAACATTCAATATTTACTTGCAGTATAAGTATACATTTTGTACTGTTTTAAAGATGCATTTGAAATACATCCTTTCCTAACCCATAACATAAGAAATCTAGAGCATGTTTGAAACATTTAGATCAAAGTCTGAAGGTCTATAACATATTATTTTTATTGATGAGAGAAATGATTTGTTTGATTCAGATAGATTCAATATTTGTCCTGTCTGTGGATGTGTGTCTTGATGAGAGAAGGATTCATCTGTTACCATGGTGACACCACAGGGCACCACCTTGCCCCCCCTGCCACCACCCTCACCACCCCCTGGGAGGTGGCACAGAGTTGGCAGCCCGTTTAGGGTTGAATGGTGTGTGTTGAATTGGCATGTTTGAATTTATTAGTGGGATTTGCATTGAGACAGCATTGTGTCACTCCACTGCTGTACACACACAACACACACACACACACCACAACATGCATGCACACACACACACACACACACACTCGCGTGCACTATCACACACACTCATGCCTGCATGCTTGGTAACGCTCGCTGTCACGCCACAGTTATGTTGGATTTACAGTTATGTTGGAGTCATACATCTAAATCATAGCATTAACTTACTGGTGTTGATGTATTGTAACATGGTGCTGTAAGGAATATGTAACATGGTGCTGTAAGGAATATGGAACATGGTGCTGTAAGGAATATGTAACATGGTGTGCTGTAAGGAATATGTAACATGGTGCTGTAAGGAATATGGAACATGGTGCCTGTAAGGAATATGGAACATGGTGCTGTAGGAATATAGAACATGGTTGCTGTAAGGAATATGGAACATGGTGCTGTAAGGAATATGGAACATGGTGCTTGTAAGGAATATGGAACATGGTGCTGTAAGGAATATGGAACATGGTGCTGTAAGGAATATGGAACATGGTGCTGTAAGGAATATGGAACATGGTATATGCTAGGTAGATGTGGCAGTAGGGAAATAGTAGGTTGTAGGTGGGGATGGGTATATGGTGCGGGGTAGTACTGAAGTGATGATGTTGGAATAGGGTTGAAATGGTACGTACTGTAGGCAGGCACACACACACACCACACACCCACACACACACACAATTTCTTGCGCCTTCTCTCCCTGGCCCTCCTTGCAGGCCTGTGCTCAGTGGGCTGCCCTTGGGACTGAGGTTAATACAGATGTTTCTCTACGTCTGCAGGCCAAAGCAGATGTGCACAGAAACTCTATCTCCTCGCAATTCAACAGACCCCTTTCCCACATCCCTCTGTCACCCAGCCCTGTCCCTCTCATATCAACCACAGCCATGTCTGACCCCACCTTGCACCACCCTATACCAAAACACACAAACGCATGTACACACATGCACGCACACACAACATTTAAACCTACCAAAATACACTGACCTCCTCCTAACTTTATAGCTTACACCAACAGTTGTTCCCTAGTGTCCTCTCTCCAACCTCCAACTCTGCCCCCTTAACCCCAGGGAATCAAACCTTCCCACTCGCCAGACACAAAACATGTCAACACTTTCCTCTCACACACTCACACACACACACACACACACACACACACACACACACACACACACACACACACACACACACACACACACACACACACACACACACACACACCACACACACACACACACACACACACACACACACACACACACACACACCAGCCCCAGAAGCCATCCATCTCTTACTTTTATAAGCTCTCTGGGGTCTGAGATAGTTCTCTCTGTCTGCCAGGTTAGGAACAGTAGATTGGAGCTGAAGCCTGTTGGATGGTCTTTCTGTTGAGGTCCAATCAGCTCTGTTCTCCTACTGGCCTGGTGATGACACTGGGAGGTGTTATTCTTCCTCCCTCCCCATTGATTTATGTGGTCACTACTTGGTGGACACACACACACACATACAGAGTGTTTACAATTCATTATGGAGCTGATTTGTGTCAGAGATTGCATATTTTAGGTCCTCCGTGGACAGGAGAGAACTAACTGGGATATAATAATGTGATAGTTGGTTCAGGTAGCTACTGTTGCCTTCAGGTAATGACTGTTTTCTGCTGTCCTCTTTTCCACTTTTGTCAATGCTTCATGCAAAGTTCAAGCAGTTAACATACCACAGAGAAGCAAAACAATGCCCCCTCCCCCAGTTTCTGCTAGGCTACCACATAACACATGGATTATTTATCAAGGTCAAAGCCTTGCATTCCCTTTCTATTTAACTCCTGGAACTGTATGTTCACCTGTAGATCTCCAAACACACTGACATCTGGATATGCACAGCATCTCCTCACTCTTGGACCGTCCCAGACACTTGCTGTGAGTTGTGATGAAACAGCCTGCGGGTGGGACTTGACAATGTGGCAAGTTGTCAAAGACCCAGATTGTGCAGAGTAGCGGGTGTTCTCGCTCGGCTGAAATGACGGACGGGGCGCGTTCAAGGCCAGGAATGTTTCAGCCAACAACACTACGCTTTCTAAATCATATCTCTCTCTCTCTCTCTCTCTCTCTCTCTCTCTCTCTCTCTCTCTCTCTCTCTCTCTCTCTCTCTCTCTCTCTCTCTCTGAGGCTGAGCATGGTAATTTTCACTGTAGGAGTATGCTGCTGACATAATTGACCCCTGAGGTTGCTCATAAACACATCAGAATGGGGTTAGAGAGAGAGAGAAGGGGGGGCAGAAGATAAAGAATGAAAATTATAGGATTGTGATAATAGAGTACAACAGTATGAGTCATAATACCCATAAAACCTAGCGGTCAAACAGGGAAATGATTCCAATCATTTTTCCACCCTTCATTTTTACCTTAGGGGATTTTAGAAACACTTCCAATAAGGGCTGTGTTTTGTGAAGGCTTACCCTGGCGTGAAATTTTGATAACTGTGTAAATCTCTCTCGGACAAGGTGACTTTTATCAGTATATTCTCCTGTATTTACCCCCACTAAAAATTAAATGCAAATTTTCTGCTAATGTGGCTATCATAAAGAACTATTTTTTATTAATTTTTTATTTCATCTTTATTTAACCAGGTAGGCTAGTTGAGAACAAGTTCTCATTTACAACTGCGACCTGGCCAAGATAAAGCATAGCAGTGTGAACAGACAGCAACACAGAGTTACATATGGAGTAAACAATTAACAAGTCAATAACACAGTAGAAAACATTTATAAAAGAGTCTATATACATTGTGTGCAAAAGGCATGAGGAGGTAGGCGAATAATTACAAATTAGCAGATTAACACTGGAGTGATAAATGATCAGATGGTCATGTGCAGGTAGAGATACTGGTGTGCAAAAGAGCAGAAAAGTAAATAAATAAAAACAGTATGGGGATGAGGTAGGTAAATTGGGTGTGCTATTTACCGATGGACTATGTACAGCTACAGCGATCGGTTAGCTGCTCAGATAGCAGATGTTTGAAGTTGGTGAGGGAGATAAAAGTCTCCACTTGGTGGACCCAACAATAAATCTCATGATGATCTGGATGAGACTGCCGAATCGAGGCAAAGGTAAGAATCTCTGGATTAACTATCTAATGTTAGCTTAATGTAGTAGTTAATAAATTGGCAACGTTTCTTTAAATGGACAATTCTGTGAACTGTTTTGTGCAAGTTTTAAATTGACACAATACCTGTTAGCAAAGGTGTCAGCTAGAGATGACGTGCAGGATTTTGTAGTTTTGCGTGATGTTTACTTTGATTAGCATTTTCGAATCTGAGAGTAAATAGAGGCAAAAATATTGATAAAAGTCACCTTGTCCGAGAGAGATTTACATGGTTATCAAAACGTCACCCCATGGTAATCCTACACCAAACACGGCCCTTATTTGAGGTGTATTTAAAATCCCCAATGGGGAAAATGAATGGTGGAAAAACGATTGGAGCCATTTCCCTGTTTGATTGCTAGGTTTTATGGCTATTATGACACCTCCACTGTGGTGCTGTATAGGCATGTATACCAGTGGAGACTGCTGAGGGGAGGACTCCTCATAATAACGTCTGGAATGGAGCTAATGGAATGGCATGAAATACCTGGAAACCATGTGTTTGATGTATTTGATACCATTCCACCTATTCTTCTCCAACCATTGACACAAGCCCGTCCTCCCCAATTAAAGTGGCACTAACCTCCTGTGATGTATACACCCTTCACATCAGCTACTCTTGCATTGGATAACTGTTCCTTACAATGGGCACCTCAAGTGATCTGCCTTAATATCCCCCCAAGCAGAGTGAGTTTCAGTGAATCGAAGTCAGAGAGAGCCCAGTGCCCTTGTCTTCTGCGGAGGGCAGCATTGAGTGGAGTTTACCCCAGAGCGAGAGTACAGATGTGGGCCAGAGCAAATCCAAGTCTGTGTGGGTGGACCATTTCAGTTTGTACATGATGTGTACACCGAGGAACTTAAAACGTTCCACATTCTCCACTGCTGTCCCGTTGGTGTGGATAGGGGAGTGCTCCCTCTGCTGTTTCCTGAAGCCCACTATCATCTCCTTTGTTTTGTTTTGTTGACGTTGAGTGAGAGGTTGTGTCCTGACACCTCACCTCCTCCTTGTAGGCTGTCTCATCATTGTTGGTAATCAAGCCTACTACTGTTGTATAGTCCGCAAACTTGATGATTGAGTTGGAGGCGTGCATGGCTACGCAGTCATTGGTGAACAGGGAGTACAGGAGGGGGCTGAGCACGCACCCTTGTGGGGCCCCAGTGTTGAGGATCAGCGAAGTGGAGATGTTGTTTCCTACCTTCACCCCCGGGGGACGGCCCGTCAGGAAGTCCAGGATCCAATTGCACAGGGCGGGGTTCAGACCCAGGGCCCCAAGCTTAACGATGAGTTTGGAGGGCACTATGGTGTTGAATGCTGAGCTATAGTCAATAAACAGCATTCTTTCATACTGTAGGTATTGCTCTTGTCCAGATGGGATACGGCAGTGTGCAGTGTGATGGCGATTGCATCGTCTGTGGACCTATTGAGGTGGTAAGCAAATTGAAGTGGGTCTAGGTTGACAGGTACGGTGGATGTGATATGATCCTTGACAAGCCTCTCAAAGCACTTCATGATGACAGAAGTGAGTGTTACGGGCGATAGTCATTTAGTTCAGTTACCTTTGCCTTCTTGGGTACAGGAACAATGATGGCCATCTTGAAGCATGTGGGGACAGCAGACTGGCATAGGGAGAGATTGAATATGTCCGTAAACACACCAGCCAGCTGGTCTACGCATGTTCTGAGGACGCGGTTAGGGATACCGCCTGGGCCGGCAGCCTTGCGAGGGTTAACACATTTAAATGTCTTGCTCACGTCGGCCACTGAGAAGGTGAGTCCACAGTCCTTGGTAGTGGGCCGTGTCGGTGGCATTTAATTATTCTCAAAGCGGGTAAAGAAGGTGTTTAGTTTGTTTAGAAGCAAGACGTCGGTGTCCGTGACGTGGCTGGTTTTCCTTTTGTAGTCCGTGATTGTCTTTAGACCCTGCCACATACGTCTTGTGTCTGAGCCGTTGAATTGCGACTCCACTTTGTCTCTGTACTGGCATTTCGCTTGTTTGATTGCCTTGCGGAGGGAATAACTACACTGTTTGTATTCAGACATATTCCCAGTCACCTTTCCATGGTTAAATGTGCTGGTTCGCGCTTTCAGTTTTGTGCGAATGCCGCCATCTATCCACGGTTTCTGATTAGGGTATGTTTTAATAGTCACAGAAGGTACAACATCTCCTATCTCCTTATAAACTCACTCACTGAATCAGCGTATACGTCAATATTATTCTCTTAGTCTACCTGGAACATGTCCCAGTCCGTGTGATCAAAACAATTTTGAAGCGTGGATTCCGATTAGTCAGGCCAGCGTTGAACAGTCCATAGCACAGGTACATCCAGTTTGAGTTTCTGCCTATAGGAAGGGAGGAGCAAAATGGAGTAGTGGTCTGATTGGCCGAAAGGAGTGCAGGGGAGGGCCTTGTTTGCATCGCGGAAGTTAGAGTAGCAATGATCCAGTGTTTAACCAGCACGAGTGCTACAGTCAATATGCTGATAGAATTTAGGTAGTCTTGTTCTAAAATTTGCTTTGTTAAAATCTCTAGCAACAATAAATGTAGCCTCAGAATATATGGTTTCCAGTTTGCATAAAGTCCAGAGAAGATCCTTGAGGGCCGTCATGGTATCGGCTCGAGGGGGATATACACGGCTGTGACAATAACCAAGGACATTTCGGTCGGCATTTGATTGATAGGAATTCTAGGACAGGTATACAAAAGGACTTGAGTTCCTGTTTGTTGTTACAATTACACCATGAGTCGTTAATCATGAAACATACACCCCCGCCCCTCTTCTTACCAGAAAGATGTTTGTTTCTGTCGGCGCGATGCGTGGAGAAACCCGTTGGCTGCACCGCTTCGGATAGCGTCTCTCCGGTTAGCCATGTTTCCGTGAAGCAAAGAACGTTACAGTCTCTGATGTCCCTCTGGAATGCTACCCTTGCTCGGATTTCATCAACCTTGTTGTCAAGAGACTGGACATTGGCAAGAAGAATGCTAGGGAGTGGTGCACGGTGTGCCTGTCTCCGGAGTCTGACCAGAAGACCGCCTCGTTTCCCTCTCTTTCGGAGTCGTTTTTTGGGGTCGCTGCATGGAATGGACTCCGTTGTCCTGTTTGTAAGGCAGAACACAGGATCCGCGTTGCGAAAAACATATTCTTGGTCGTACTGATGGCGAGTTGACGCTGATCTTATATTCAGTAGTTCTTCTCGACTGTATGTAATGAAACCTAAGATGACCTGGGGTACTAATGTAAGAAATAATACGTAAAAAAACTAAAAACTGCACAGTATCCTAGGAACGCGAAGCGAGGCGGCCATCTGTCGGCGCCGGAACGTTTCCGTGAAACAGAGTATGTTACAATCCCTGATGTTTCTCTGGAAAGCAGCCCTTGTCCTAATTTCGTCTACGTTGTTATCTAGAGACTGGACATTAGCGAGTAATATACTCGGAAGTGGTGGGTGATGTGCGCGCCTCCGAAGTCTGACCAGAAGACCACTCCGTCTACCTCTTCTCCGGTGGCGTTGTTTTGGGTCAGTCTCTGGAATCAGTTCAAATTTTCTGGGTGGTTCGGACAAAGGATCCGCTTCAGTAAAGTTGTATTCCTAGTCGTAGTGCTGGTAAGTTGACTTCACTCTGATAACCAATAGTTCTTCCCGGCTGTACGTAATAACATTGAAGATTTTCTGGGCTAACAATGTAGGAAATAATACATAAAATAAACAAAATACTGCAAAACTTCCTAAGGCAACCCTCTCTGTCGGCGAGGCAACCATCTCTGTCGGCGCCATCTTGTGATTGTGCCCAAATTTCCAGAAATGTGTCTATACGTAGTATTAAACTGTGTCTATTATCTGTACACTGTGTCTGTATTGTGACAAGATTTCCTGGAAACTTCCTTTGTGCAAATGATTTAAGACACATATTGATGTAATCAGTCAACGTTGCCAACTGTCAGTGATTTTAGAGACTGGAATAATGATGATTTAAATGGTTTCCCTGTCCAGATCTGTCTACACTTGTAAGTTATCCAGACAATGAATGTCTGACTACCTCCAGATGTGGGCAGGATGATCTGATCACAATCAAATCACAATGTGTCTTTTGATTGTCTACGCGTGTCTAAAAGTGTGGGCACAATTAGAATGTTGGACAAGATCAGGACAAAGGATGCAAGTTAATGGCAGGTATAAACAAGGCGTAACAGCTTCTCCAACAGGCACAAACAGCCAAATCAAAGCATGTAAAAACCAAGTAACAACAGTAAGCAACTGATTTTATAAGTGCCGAAATATAATGTATAGTGTGAAATATGAATTTGATGTCTGTTTTGTGTTTATTTGGGAAGGCGGCAGCTGTTGGCCTTACGTTGGACCATTTCCCTCTCTCAACTATTTCATTTATTTGGAAAGGGAATGGTTATAATTCAACTAAACAAACAACAAGCTCTTTAAATGAGGGTGCCGCACTGGGTTTTGGGGGGAAATTTGTCTGTGTCTGTGTGTGTGTGTGTGTGTCTATGTGTAAGTGTGTGTGTGTGTGTGCATGTGTGCATGTGTGCATGTGTATATGTGTGTGTGTGTGTGTGTGTGTGTGTGTGTGTGTGTGTGTGTGTGTGTGCGCGCGCTGTGCGCGTGTGCTTGTAAAATCTCCTGAGCTCTATAATAAGAGGCGTTTTGGCTGGTTAAGAAGGGTGTGGTGGCTGCGGCCTCTAAATTAAACATTAAAAAGGGGGGGAAGAGGAGTGGTGATACCAAGAGGAAGTATAGCTGGTTACAGTGTACACTCCTTTATCCAACTCCCTCAACATGTGTTGAGACACACCACAGAACAACCCACTGGAAGACAGCTTCAAGTACAGGTTGTCTAGAAATAGAACTCCAATATGTGGAATTCTGATGTATTGTCACCTTACGGTAGATGTGTTAAACATCTCTTGTTGATGTTAATATTTTGTCTGGGAGATGAGCCCAGGTAGTTGGAGTGTTAGCTCTCTATCTACCCTCTGAAAGTCATTCCAGGGAGCCCCATGCCTGCAGTGGGTCTGTGGTGGTACTGTAAATCTCTGTTCAGGGGGAAGTGCACCTCCATAACAGGTGGTGGAACGTGAGGGGAAACCCAGCTCTCATGTTTATGGACGCAGAGTGATTCCACCACGGCTCTCCTCCTCTCTGTGTGTTACAATAAAATTCAATCTTTTTTTATCAAATCAAATGTATTTATATAGCCCTTCTTACATCAGCTTATATATCAAAGTGCTGTACAGAAACCCAGCCTAAAACCCCAAACAGCAAGCAATGCAGGTGTAGAAGCACGGTGGCTAGAAAAACTCACTAGGAAGGCCAAAACCTAGGAAGAAACCTAGAGAGGAACCAGGGTATGAGGGGTTGCCAGTCCTCTTCTGGCTGTGCCGGGTGGAGATTATAACAGAACATGGCCAAGATGTTCAAATGTTCATAAATGACCAGCATGGTCAAATAATAATAATCACAGTAGTTGTCGAGGGTGGAACAAGTCAGCACCTCAGGAGCAAATGTCAGTTGGCTTTTCATAGCCGATCATTCAGAGTTTCTCTACAGCATGTCTGGGACAGGTAGCACGTCCGGTGAACAGGTCAGGATTCCATAGCCGCAGGCAGAACAGTTGAAACTGGATCAGCAGCACAGCCAGGTGGACAGCAAGGAGTCATCATGCCAGGTAGTCCTGAGGCATGGTCCTAGGGCTCAGGTCCTCCGAGAGAGAGAGAGAAAAAAAGAAAGAAAGAAAGAAAGAAAGAAAGAAAGAATTAGAGAGAGCATACTTAAATTCACACAGGATACCGGATAAGACAGGAGAAATACTCCAGATATAACAGACTGACCCTAGCCCCCCGACACATAAACTACTGCAGCATAAATCCTGGAGGCTGAGACATGAGGGGTCAGGAGACACTGTGGCCCCAATCCGATGATACAGGCAGGATATAACCCCACCAACTTTGCCAAAGCACAGCCCCCATACCACTAGGGGGATATCTTCAACCACCAACTTACCATCCTGAGACGAAGCCGAGTATAGCCCACAACGATCTCCGCCACGGCACAACCCAAGGGCGGCGCACCAACCCAGACAGGAAGACCACGTCAGTGACTAAACCCACTCAAGTGACGCACCCCTCCTAGGGACGGCATGGAAGAGCACCAGTAAGCCAGTGACTCAGCCCCTGTAATAGGGTTAGAGGCAGAGAATCCCAGTGGAGAGAGGGGAACCGGCCAGGCAGAGAAAGCAAGGGTGGTTTGTTGCTCCAGAGCCTTTCCGTTCACCTTCACACTCCTGGGCCAGACTACACTCAATCATATGACCCATATGAAGAGATGAGTCTTCAGTAAAGACTTAAAGGTTGAGACCAAGTCTGCGTCTCTCACATGGGTAGGCAGACCATTCCATAAAAATTTGCTCTATAGGAGAAAGCCCTGCCTCCAGCTGTTTGCTTAGAAATTCTAGGGACAATTAGGAGGCCTGCGTCTTGTGACCGTAGCATATGTGTAGGTATGTACGGCAGGACCAAATCGGAAAGATAGGTAGGAGCAAGCCCATGTAATGCTTTGTAGGTTAGAAGTAAAACCTTGAAATCAGCCCTTGCCTTAACATGAAGCCAGTGTAGGGAGGCTAGCACTGGAGTAATATGATCACATTTTTTGGTTCTAGTCAGGACTCTAGCAGCCGTATTTAGCACTAACTGAAGTTTATTTAGTGCTTTATCCGGGTGGCTGGAAAGTAGAGCATTGCAGTAGTCTAACCTAGAAGTATCAAAAGCATAGATACATTTTTCTGTATCATTTCTGGACAGAAAGTTTCTGATTTTTGCAATGTTACGTAGATGGAAAAAAGCTGTCCTTGAAACAGTCTTGATATGTTCGTCAAAAGAGAGATCAGGGTCCAGAGTAACACCGAGGTCCTTCACAGTTTTATTTGAGATGACTGTACAACCATCAAGATTAATTGTCAGATTCAACAGAAGATCTCTTTGTTTCTTGGGACCTAGAAAGTTTTCAGCCATCCACTTCCTCTTGTCTGAAACACAGGCTTCCAGGGAGGGCAATTCTGGGGCTTCACCATGTTTCATTGACATGTACAGCTGTGTGTCATCCGCATAGCAGTTAAAGTTAACATTATGTTTTTTAATGACATCCCCAAGAGGTAAAATATATAGTGAAAACAATAGTGGTCCTAAAACGGAACCTTGAGGAACACCGAAATTTACAGTTGATTTGTCAGAGGACAAACCATTCACAGAGACAAATTGATATATTTCCAGCAGATAAGATCTAAACTAGGTCAGAACTTGTCCGTGTTGACCAATTTGGGTTTCCAATCTCTCCAAAACAATGAGGTGATCGATGGTATCAAAAGCAGCACTATGGTCTAGGAGCACGAGGACAGATGCAGAGCCTCGGTCTGACGCCATTTAAAGGTCATTTACCACCTTCACAAGTGCATTCTCAGTGCTATGATGGGGTCTAAAGCCAGACTGAAGCATTTCGTATACATTGTTTGTCTGCAGGAAGGCAATGAGTTGCTGCGCAACAACTTTTTCAAAAATTTTAGAGAGAAATGGAAGATTCGATATAGGCCGATAGTTTTTTATATTTTCTGGGTCAAGGTTAGGCTTTTTCAAGTGAGGCTTTATTATTGCCACTTTTAGTGAGTTTGGTACACATCTGGTGTATAGAGAGACGTTTATTATGTTCAACATAGGAGGGCCAAGCACAGGAAGCAGCTCATTCAGTGGTTTAGTTGGAATAGGGTCCAGTATGCAGCTTGAAGATTTAGAGGCCATGATTATTTTCATCATTGTGTCAAGAAATATAGTACTAAAACACTTGAGTGTCTCCCTTGATCCTAGGTCCTGGCAGAGTTGTGCAGACCCAGGACAACTGAGCTATAAAGGAATACGCAGATTTAAAGAAGAGTCCGTAATTTGGTTTCTAATGATCATGATCTTTTCCTCAAAGAAGTTCATGAATTTATTACTGCTGAAGTGAAAGCCATCCTCTCTTGGGGAATATTGCTTTTTAGTTAGCTTTGCGACAGTATCAAAAAGTGATTTAGGATTGTTCTTATTTTCCTCAATTAAGTTAGAAGAATAGGATGATCGAGCAGCAGTGAGGGCTCTTCGATACTGCACGGTACTGTCTTTCCAAGCTAATCGGAAGACTTCCAGTTTGGTGTGGCGCCATTTCCGTTCCAATTTTCTGTAAGATTGCTTCAGAGCTCGGGTATTTTCTGTATACCAGGGAGCTAGTTTCTTATGCCAAATGTTTTTAGTTTTTAGGGGTGCAACTGCATCTAGGGTATTGCGCAAGGTTACATTGAGTTCCACAGTTAGGTGGTTAACTGATTTTTGTCCTCTGACGTCCTTGGCTAGGCAGAGGGAGTCTGGAAGGGCATCAAGGAATCTTTGGAAGAATTTATAGCACGACTTTTGATGCTCCTTGGTTGGGGTCTGAGCAGATGATTTGTTGCGATTGCAAACGTAATAAAATGGTGGTCCGATAGTCCAGGGTTATGAGGAAAATACATTAAGATCCACAACATTTATTCCATGGGATAAAACTAGGTCCAGAGTATGACTGTGGCAGTGAGTAGGTCCAGAGACATGTTGGATAAAACCCACTGAGTCGATGATGGGTCCAAAAGCCTTTTGGAGTGGGTCTGTGGACATTTACATGTGAATTTTAAAGTCACCAAAAATTAGAATATTAGGGCCTCCCGGGTGGTGCAGTGGTCTGTGCCACCAGAGACTCTGGGTTCGAGACCAGGCTTTGTCGCAGCCGGCTGCGACCGGGAGGTCCATGGGGCGACGTACAATTGGCCTAGCGTCGTCTGGGTTATGGAGGGTTTGGCCGGCAGGGATATCCTTGTCTCATCATGCACTAGCGAGTCCTGTGGCGGGCCGGGTGCAGTGCACATTGACCAGGTCGCTAGGTGTACGGTGTTTCCTCCGACACATTGGTGCAGCTTGCTTCTGGGTTGGATGCGCGCTGTGTTAATAAGCAGCGCAGCTTGGTTGGGTTGGGTTGGGTTGTGTTTCGGAGGACGCATGGCTCTCAACCTTCGTATCGCCCGAGCCCGTACAGGAGTTGTAGCGATGAGACATGACAGTAACTTCTAACAATTGGAGAAAAAGGGGGTAAAAAATTTATAAAAAAATTGAATATTAACTGCTATGACTACAAGGTCCAATAGGAATTCAGGGATCTCAGTGAGAAACGCTGTATATGGCCCAGGAAGCCTGTAAACAGTAGCTATAAAAAGTGATTGGGTAGGCTGCATAGATTTCATGACTAGAAGCTCAAAAGAGAAAAACTTCAGGTTTTTTATATAAATTGAAATTTGCTATTGTAAATGTGGTCACTAGTGTAACCAGGAGGTGAGGCCTCATTTAACACAGTAAATTCATCAGGCTTAAGCCATGTTTCAGTCAGGCCAATCACATCAAGATTATGATCAGTGATTACTGATCATTAGTTCATTGACTGTAACTGCCTTTTAAGTAAGGGATCTAACATTAAGTAGCCCTATTCTGAGATGTGAGGTATCACGATCTCTTTCAATAATGGCAGGAATGGAGGAGGTCTTTATTCTCGGGAGATTACTAAGACAAACACTGCCATGTTTAGTTTTGCCCAACCTCGGTCGAGGCACAGACACGGTCTCAATGGGGATAGCTGAGCTGACTACACTGACTGTGCTAGTGGCAGACTCCACTAAGCTGGCAGGCTGACTAACAGCCTGCTGCCTGGCCTGCACCCTATTTCATTGTGGAGCTAGAGGAGTTAAAGCCCTGTCTATGTAGGTAGATAAGATGAGAGCACCCCTCCAGCTAGGATGGAGTCCGTCACTCCTCAGCAGGCCAGGCTTGGTCCTGTTTGTGGGTGAGTCCCAGAAAGAGGGCCAATTATCTACAAATTCTATCTTTTGGGAGGGGCAGAAAACAGTTTTCAACCAGCGATTGAGTTGTGACACTGCTGTAGAGCTCATCACTCCCCCTAACTGGGAGGGGGTCAGAGACTCTGTTGTAGAGCTCATCACTCCCCCTAACTGGGAGGGGGTCAGAGACACTCCTGTAGAGCTCATCACTCCCCCTAACTGGGAGGGGGCCAGAGACTCTGCTGTAGAGCTCATCACTCCCCCTAACTGGGAGGGGGCCAGAGACTCTGCTGTAGAGCTCATCACTCCCCCTATCTGGGAGGGGGCCAGAGACTCTGCTGTAGAGCTCATCACTCCCCCTAACTGGGAGGGGGCCAGAGACTCTGCTGTAGAGCTCATCACTCCCCCTAACTGGGAGGGGGCCAGAGACACTGCTGTAGAGCTCATCACTCCCCCTAACTGGGAGGGGGCCAGAGACTCTGCTGTAGAGCTCATCACTCCCCCTATCTGGGAGGGGGCCAGAGACTCTGCTGTAGAGCTCATCACTCCCCCTAACTGGGAGGGGGCCAGAGACTCTGCTGTAGAGCTCATCACTCCCCCTAACTGGGAGGGCGCCAGAGACAATTACTCGATGCCTACACATCTTTCTAGCTGATTTACACGCTGAAGCCTGGTGACCTCTGACCTCTGTTTCATCCTAACATCGTTGGTGCCGACGTGGATAACAATATATTATATTAACGTTACTATCTGTACTTACTGGTGGCACAGACGCTGTTTCATCCTTTCCTACACTGAAATTACCCTTTCCTAACGATTGCGTCTGAAGCTGGGCTTGCAGCACAGCTATCCTCGCCATAAGGCGATCGTTCTCCTGTATATTATGAGTACAGCGACTACAATTAGAAGGCATCATGTTAATGTCACTACTTAGCTTCGGCTGTTGGAAGTCCCGACGAACCATGTCCAGATACAGTGCCTTGCGAAAGTATTCGGCCCCCTTGAAGGAGGAATGGGAAATTCACATCTCTCGATGTGCAAAACTGATAGAGACATACCCCAAGCGACTTACAGCTGTAATCGCAGCAAAAGGCGGCGCTACAAACTTAAGGGGGCTGAATAATTTTGCACGCCCAATTTTTCAGTTTTTGATTTGTTAAAAAAGTTTGAAATATCCAATAAATGTCGTTCCACTTCATGATTGTGTCCCACTTGTTGTTGATTCTTCACAAAAAAATACAGTTTTATATCTTTATGTTTGAAGCCTGAAATGTGGCAAAAGGTCGCAAAGTTCAAGGGGGCCGAATACTTTCGCAAGGCACTGTAAAACCTCCGGAGTGAAAAAGTTGAATTTAAAAAAGTTGAGTGAGGGAAAAACTAAAAAATATAAACGGTAATTAAAAACTAAAAACTGTAAAGTTGTCAGGTAGCAAAGTAAGGTTGGCAACAAAACGCACAGCAGCACGTAAACAAGTCTGCAAGTTGTGACCGGAAATGACAAGCAATGTCCGTTGCTCGTGTTTCTTGGCCCAAGAAGAAGGAGAGAGAGGTCACAACCAACTGCCCAGGCACAGAGCTCTTTCAGAGCTATAAGTTCTACCAGTGCAAATGCATTAACCATCTTCTACCACCTTGTTCCAGGAATCACTCAATTGCTGCACAAAGGCGCAAACACACATACATTTACATGCACAGGCGGAAACACATGCACAGGCGCAAATGCACACGCACACACCACATCCAGTGTTGAATGGGTCTTAAGAGTGGCCAGGTTCTAGCGTGGAACTGTGTTGACCATTTCCCAGACAGCCAGCGCTGTCAGGGGTTAAGCAGTATAAATACATCGCAAAGCACTGATGTCATCAGTAGTCGCCAGTGGGCAGGATGTTTCCTAACGCGGTAATCACTCTGCTGTGGGCAGTCACCCGTTACCCGGGAGATCAAACCTTTTCTCCTCTTTACTCTTTATAGGATCAACATGTTGAGCAAACTCCCCCTTTCTCTCCTTCCTTCTCTCCCTCCTCTCTCTCATTCCCTCTCTCTCACTGCCTTCCTTTCTCACTCTGTCTCTCTCTCTCTCTCTCTCTGTCCCTCTCTCTCTCCTTCACACACACACACACCACACACACACGCACACACACACACACACACACACACACACACACACACACACACACACACACACACACACACACACACACACACTCTTCCTCTCTTTATCTCTCTCTTCCCCCCCCCCCCCCCCCCCCCCTGGGAAATGTGACACGTTTAGTTTTTTTGTACCAAGTTTTAAAACATTGGTGGTGGGTCTGCATCAACATCTTCTGCAGGAGGACGGGACAGAGAGAGAGACTCAGAGAGAAAAAGTGAAAGAAAGAGAGAGCGAGAGAGACTCAGAGCTAAAAAGTGATAGAAAGAGAGAGAGAGAGAGAGAGACTCAGAGCTAGAGAGAGAGAGAGAGAGAGAGAGACTCAGAGCTAGAAAGAGAGAGAGAGAGAGAGAGAGACTCAGAGCTAGAAAGAGAGAGAGAGAGAGAGAGAGAGAGAGAGAGAGACCTCAGAGCTAGAAAGAGAGAGAGAGAGAGAGACTCAGAGCTAGAGAGAGAGAGAGAGAGAGAGAGAGAGAGAGAGAGAGACTCAGAGCTAGAAAGAGAGAGAGAGAGAGAGAGAGAGAGACTCAGAGGTAGAAAGAGAGAGAGAGAGAGAGAAGAGGGATGTGGGCTGAGGTAATTGCAGTGCTCCAGTCAGTCCTTCCCAGGTTAGAGTGTGTGATAAAGAGATTAGGGCTGACCCTACAAAGCATTATAATCCCTTTATGGACCATGTGAGGGTTCTGACTGTAACCTGAATGGACTACCTCACCCTCTCTACATCTCCCCACCTTCCAACACCTGTGTCTGTGTGTGTGTGTGTGTGTGTGTGTGTGTGTGTGTGTGTGTGTGTGTGTGTGTGTGTGTGTGTGTGTGTGTGTGTGTGTGTGTGTGCGTGTGTGCTTCCGTGTGTGTCCTGGTTGAGGTTGTCAGGCACTATAATAGGTAGTGGGGGGATGAGGTGGGAGAGAGAGGTGATGGTGGTGGGACATCTCTGTTAGAGAGAGGGGTAAGAGGGTGAAGTGGCGGGGGGGTGTTGAGGAGTAAGGGGTGAGCTGCCCCCCGTTGTCTAGCGGAAGTGAGCGGTGCAGGATTGACTGGTGTGAGGGTGCTGAACAGACACTTGAGCTAATGTGACCTGTCAGTTCTGTCTCCTGTTGCTCCGGAGAGAGAGGTGTCGGGGGAAGTGTCTGGGGTCCAGTGGCCCAGAGGGAGAGGGGGAGGAGAGGAACGAGTGGAGGGGAAAGAGGAGATTGGGGGAGCAACAGCTTTGGGGAGAGAGAATAGGTTGAGAGAGGGAGAGAGAAAAGAAAACATGGTCCGTTCTTGCATTGATTATGTGAGTTTTGATAGAGAACAGCAGGATTTCAGCCTGCACCGATGGGTGTTGTTGAGGGATATTTTGTCCATGGTTGGGTGTGGGTAATGCATAAGGGAGCAGCTCTTTCCCTCATGAAGAGAAGAGGAGAGGAGCTGGGATAGTCTGGGCCTTGATATAGGATATACACAGATTTCTTTTAGGCACGGTCTCTATGAGAGAGCATTGAAGCTGGAGTGCATGGCCACATTGGGCAGTGTTCCAGAAATGGGTTCACTCTTTATTGAGTGTATTGATGGTAACCTTCTTCTGCATGCCAGGTGTTTGCAGAACTGAATGTTTTCAGAAGGGACCTCATCATTGTAGCTCTGTTGTGGTCTGTCCATGTGTGGAGCTTCAATCTGGGGACAAACTATGTGGGTTTGATCTCCCCATCCACATCATAACCAGATCATAACCACATCCAGCATCTTGTTAAAAGGCATACATCTGTGTTGAGATAGCAGGATGAATTAATTCCCAAATGTGCTAACAGAATGGGAGTCGGCTAGTGACTGAAGCGTCCATGTGTTCATGTTCCATAAAAGTTATTTAAAGTCATGCTTCTGTGTGGTGTTGTGTGTTAGTGTCTTCACATAGTGATGTGTGTATAACTAATTATGGATCATTATTTTGCCTTGACACACATGACATGAAGGCTGTTTACACATCCAGTGTGTCTGTGTGGGCTGCAGGTGTATCAAGGATGTGTGTGTATTTTCAATACCGTAAAAAAATATATATATATATGTTATGTATTTATATTTTGGGGGGGTTGGGGGCATCCCCGCCTTGTGGGGGATGCGGCGTTGCGTGCTACGCCACTGCTTATAACTATAAGTTAAATATAACTAGAAGAAATCTAAGATGTGTCAAATAAATGATATCAAAGCTCAGGGCTCCAGCTATGCATTTGGTTGGCTAACTTGCCAGCTAAGTGACTAGATGTCAAGATCAAGCTTCTTGGTTACAGCGGAGACATTCAATCCCTCCTGGATCAAGATCCCTGTTGACTAAATTGTTTTGTGCGTCCAAAAAATCTATACATATACATATATATTTATTGTTGATGAAATAATGCGCCTCGTGTGCACTTCCGGTAATACCGTATACCCCGGTATGGTACAGAAACGGTATGACGGTATGGACATCTGAATACCGCTAAACCCTAGTGTGTGTGTGTGTTGCAGTAGAAGTGTATTTGTGTTCCTCCATTGTAGAGTACAGTAGGCCTGAAGCACCACTGTTCAGCATGATGGGTTCATAGAGGAGACAAGTGACTCACACCAACACACACATACACAGCTAAACACAAACACATATACACAGTGACTCACACCAACACACACATACACAGCTAAACACAAACACATATACACAGTGACTCACACCAACACACACATACACAGCTAAACACAAACACATATACACAGTGACTCACACCAACACACACATACACAGCTAAACACAAACACATATACACAGTGACTCACACCAACACACACATACACAGCTAAACACAAACACATATACACAGTGACTCACACCAACACACACATACACAGCTAAACACAAACACATATACACAGTGACTCACACCAACACACACATACACAGCTAAACACAAACACATATACACAGTGACTCACACCAACACACACATACACAGCTAAACACAAACACATATACACAGTGACTCACACCAACACACACATACACAGCTAAACACAAACACATATACACAGTGACTCACACCAACACACACATACACAGCTAAACACAAACACATATACACAGTGACTCACACCAACACACACATACACAGCTAAACACAAACACATATACACAGTGACTCACACCAACACACACATACACAGCTAAACACAAACACATATACACAGTGACTCACACCAACACACACATACACAGCTAAACACAAACACATATACACAGTGACTCACACCAACACACACATACACAGCTAAACACAAACACATATACACAGTGACTCACACCAACACACACATACACAGCTAAACACAAACACATATACACAGTGTGTGTATTTGTGCAAAACAAAAAAAGTGGGGGCGAGCGCTGTGACCGCCAGTCACGTCCTCCTAGAGGAAGTCATAAACGCGCCTGCTTGGCTTTCACTGCTGTGCCCTGCTTCTAATGACTACCATACTACTGGGGGGACCAGAACGACTTTCACATGCAGCTGCACCCAGATGAAGAGCTTTTACAGTGGAGAGGCAGGCTGCTGCTCTCCAGGACAAGGGAACAGGTCTGGCTTTCTTCCCAGAGGGATTGCACCTGCGCGGGCCGTGGGAGGAGAAAGAGGGCCCCTAGGTGGAGGACTAAGCCCTGGAGCTGAGTAGGGCCTGACTTATTGACTGGGGTTTAGCGGGGCTCTCAGGAGGGGGGTGTGTGTAGGGGTGAAGGGGAGAAGGGTGGAGACGAGGGCGTAGGGAAGAGAAAGAAAGGGGTTTCTGAGAAGGGTGGGGGAGTATTTTGGTGTGGTGGTGGGGGTGAGAATACATTGGTGTTTTTGGGGGGAAGTGGTGAGAGGGGGTCAGGCATCCCCATGTCATCGCTGACTTGGCTCTTTTGATTCTTAGCTGTTGTTTATGGATGATAGTAAAATCGCACAGCAGGAGAAAGGAGGGAACCAGAGTCATCTCAGCTGTGTGTGTGTGTGTGTGTGTGTGTGTGTGTGTGTGTGTGTGTGTGTGTGTGTGTGTGTGTGTGTGTGTGTGTGTGTGTGTGTGTTTGAGCACAGCTGAGCTCTCTTAGGTCAACCCTTGTGGCTTGGCATTCTTGTGGCCTCATTGAGTGTGCATTTGAGTGACGTCGCACAATCACACACACATATAAACTGTAGTGTAGTGTACCAAACATTAGGAACAACTTTCTAATATTGAGTTACACCCCCCCTTTTTTTGCCCTCAGAACAGCTTCAAGTTTGGAGGGCATGGACTCTACAAGATGTCAAAAGCGTTCCATAGGGATGCTGGCCCATGTTGACTCCAATGCTTCCCACAGTTGTGTCAAGTTGGCTGAATTTCCTTTGGGTGGGGTACCATTCTTGATAACTGTTGAGCGTGAAAAACACAGCAGCGTTGCAGTTCTTGACACAAACCGGTGAGCCTGGCACCTACTACCATACCTCGTTCAAAGGCACTTAAATCTTTTGTCTTGCAAGACACAAGCCATGTCTCATTGTCTCAAGGCTTAAAAATCCTTTAACCTGTCTCCTCCCCTTCATCTACACTGATTTGAAGTCGATTTAACAAGTGACATCGATAAGGAATCATAGTTTTCACCTCGTCATCTGGTCAGTCTATGCCATGGAAAGAGTAGGTGTTCTTAATGTTTTGTATACTCAGTCTATAGCCTAAACACACTGACTCACTGTGCGCTGAGTCAATGTCACTTTGTCTATTTATACCACTATTGGCAGGTTAGAAGGGAAAAACCACACTAATATTACCAAAAAGTCATGTTAGCATTAGATCAACACGTAATTCCTTGATGGTCCAATCTCATAGACTAACAGGGGCAGAGGTTTGCAGTGCTGATGTGTTTACACATTCCACTGTAGTAAAGGTCATAGAGTGGAGGATGTCATCCACTGTCTGCAGCACTATCTCACTGAGGTGGAAACACTCTCATGCTGCTACTCCTCTGTCTTCTTTGACTCTGAAAACTTCCTGCTATAGTCAGTATGACTCTAAGAGAGGAGAGGAGTGGGGAGGAGAGGAGAGCAGAAAGAGGAAGGGATAGAGAGGCGAAAGAGGAGAGGATAGAGAGGAGGGGATAGAGAGGATAAAGAGGAGAGGATAGAGAGGAGAAAGATGAGAGGAGAAAGAGGAGAGGAGAAAGAAGAGAGGATAGAGAGGATAAAGAGGAGAGGATAGAGAGGAGAAAGAGGAGAGGAGAAAGAGGAGAGGATAGAGAGGAGGGGATAGAGAGGAGAAAGAGGAGTGGATAGAGAGGAGGAAGAGGAGAGGAGAAAGAGGAGAGGATAAAGAGGAGGGGATAGAGAGGAGAAAGAGGAGAGGATAAAGCGGAGGGGATAGAGAGGAGGGGATAGAGAGGAGAAAGAGGAGAGTAGAAAGAGGAGAGGAGAAAGAGGAGATGAGAGAGGAGAAAGAGGATAGGAGAAAGAGGAGAGGATGGAGAGAAGAAAGAGGGGAGGAGAAAGAGGAGAAAGAGGAGAGGAGAAAGAGGAGGGGATAGAGAGGGGAGAAAGTGGAGGGGATAGAGAGGAGAAAGAGGAGAGGATAGAGAGGAGAAAGAGGAGAGGAGAAAGGGGGGGAGGAGAAAGAGGAGATGAGAGAGGAGAAGAGGATAGGATGGAGAGGAGAAAGAGGAGAGGATGGAGAGGAGAAAGAGGAGAGGATAAAGAGGAGGGGATAGAGAGGAGGGGATAGAGAGGAGAAAGAGGAGAGGATAAAAAGGAGGGGATAGAGAGGAGAAAGAGGAGAGGAGAAAGAGGAGAGGATAGAGAGGAGAAAGGGGAGAGGAGAAAGAGGAAGGGATAGAGAGGAGAAAGAGGAGATGATAGAGAGGAGAAAGAGGACAGGATAAAGAGGAGGGGATAGAGAGGAGGGGATAGAGAGGAGAAAGAGGAGAGGAGAAAGAGGAAGGGATAGAGAGGAGAAAGAGGAGAGGAGAAAGAGGAGATGATAGAGAGGAGGGGATAGAGAGGAGGGGATAGAGAGGAGAAAGAGGAGAAAGAGGAGAGGATAGAGAGGAGGGGATAGAGAGGGGAAAGAGGAGAGGAGAAAGAGGAGAAAGAGGACAGGATAAAGAGGAGGGGATAGAGAGGAGAAAGGGGAGAGGATAGAGAGGAGAGGATAGAGAGGAGAAAGAGGACAGGATAAAGAGGAGGGGATAGAGAGGAGAAAGGGGAGAGGAGAAAGAGGAAGGGATAGAGAGGAGAAAGAGGAGAGGAGAAAGAGGAGATGATAGAGAGGAGGGGATAGAGAGGAGGGGATAGAGAGGAGAAAGAGGGGAGGATAAAGAGGAGGGGATAGAGAGGAGGGGATAGAGAGGAGGGGATAGAGAGGAAGGGATAGAGAGGAGAAAGAGGAGAGGAGAAAGAGGAGATGATAGAGAGGCGGGGATAGAGAGGAGGGGATAGAGAGGAGGGGATAGAGAGGAGGGGATAGAGAGGGGAAAGAGGAGAGGATAAAGAGGAGGGATAGAGAGGAGAAAGAGGACAGGATAAAGAGGAGGGGATAGAGAGGAGGAGATAGAGAGGATAAAGAGGAGAGGATAGAGAGGAGAGGAGAAAGATGAGAGGATAAAGAGGAGGGGATAGAGAGGAGAAAGAGGAGAGGATAAAGAGGAGGGGATGAGAGGAGAAAGAGGAGAAAGAGGAGAGGATAAAGAGGAGGGGAAGAGAGGAGAAAGAGGAGAGGAGAAAGAGGATTGGAGGAAGGAGTGAGGAGAGGAGAAAGTTGAGAGGGGAAGGGAGGATCAGAGCAGGTGTTGGCACCTCTGAGGGCATTCCTGATAGCTCCCCTGGGCTCTAGTTAGTTATAGTAGTAAAAGAGGAGACAGAGGAGAGGAGAAAGAGGGGAGGTGATAGAGAGGAGAAAGAGGAGGGGATAGAGAGGAGAGGGGAAAGAGGATAGGATAAAGAGGAGAGGATAAAGAGGAGGGGATAGAGAGGAGAAAGAGGAGAGGAGAAAGAGGAGGGATAGAGAGGAGAAAGAGGAGGGGATAGAGAGGAGGGGAGAAAGAGGGAGAGGAGAAAGAGGAGAAAGAGGAGAGGAGAAAGGGGAGAGGATAAAGAGGAAGGGATAGAGAGGAGAAAGAGGAGGGGATAGAGAGGAGGGGATAGAGAGAAAGAGGAGAAGAGAAAGAGGAGAGAAGAAAGAGGAGAGGAGAAAGAGGAGAGGAGAAAGGGGAGATGAGAAAGGAGAAAGAGGAGAGGAGAAAGAGGAGAGGATAGAGAGGAGGGGGTAGAGAGGAGAAAGAGAAGAGGATGGAGAGGAGAAAGAGGGGGAGGAGGAAGAGTAGAGGATAAAGAGGAGGGGATAGAAAGGAGAAAGAGGAGAGGATAGAGAGGAGAAAGAGGAGAGGAGAAAGAGGAGGGGATAGAGAGGAGAAAGAGGAGAGGAGAAAGAGGAGAAAGAGGAAAGGAGAAAGAGGGGAGGAGAAAGAGGAGAAAGGGGAGAGGATAAAGAGGCAGGGATAGAGAGGAGAAAGAGGAGAGGATAGAGAGGAGAAAGAGGAGAGGATTGAGAGGAGGGGATAGAGAGAAGAAAGAGGAGAGGATAGAGAGGAGAAAGAGGAGAGGATAGAGAGGAGAAAGAGGGGAGGAGAAAGAGGAGAGGAGAAAGGGGAGAGGATAAAGAGGCAGGGATAGAGAGGAGAAAGAGGAGAGGATAGAGAGGAGAAAGAGGAGAGGATAAAGAGGAAGGGATAGAGAGGAGAAAGAGGAGATGATAGAGAGGAGAAAGAGGAGAGGATAGAGAGGAGAAAGAGGAGAGGATAAAGAGGAGGGATAGAGAGGAGAAAGAGGAGAGGAGAAAGAGGAGAGGATAAAGAGGAAGGGATAGAGAGGAGAAAGAGGAGAGGATGGAGAGGAGGGGATAGAGAGGAGAAAGAGGAGAGGAGAAAGAGGAGGGGATGAGAGGAGAAAGAGGATTGGAGGAAGGAGTGAGGAGAGGAGAAAGTTGAGAGGGGAAGGGAGGATCAGAGCAGGTGTTCCTGAAAGTTCCCCTGGGCTCTAGTTAGTTATAGTAGTACAGTACACTGTACACTACCATTCAAGTTTGGGGTCACTGAGACATTTCCTTGTTTTTGATAGAAAAGCACATTTTTTTATCCATTAAAATAACTTAAAATTGATCCGAAATAGTGTAGACATAGTTAATGTTGTAAATGCCTATTGTAGCTGGAAACGGCAGGTTTTTATGGAATATCTACATAGGCATACAGAGGCCCATTATCAGCAACCATCACTCCTGTGTTCCAATGGCACATTGTGTTAGCTAATCCAAGTTGATCATTTTAAAGGGCTAATTGATCATTAGAAAACCCTTCTGCAGTTATGTTAGCACAGCTGAAAACTGTTGTTCTGATTAAAGTGGCATTAAAACTGGCCTTTAGACTAGTTGAGTAAGCGTCAGTATAGAGACAAAGTAGAGTTGCAATTCAACGGCTCAGACACAAGAGGTATGTGGCAGGGTCTACAGTCAATCACGGATTACAAAAAGAAAACCAGCCCCGTCGCGGACCAGGATGTCTTGCTCCCAGACAGACTAAATAACTTTGCTCGCTTTGTAGACAATACCGTGCCACTGACACGGCCCGCTACCAAAACCTGCGGACTCTCCTTCACTGCAGCCAACGTGAGTAAAACATTTAAACCCTCGCATGGCTGCAGGCCCAGACGGCATCCCCAGCCGCGTCCTCAGAGCATGCGCAGACCGGCTGGCTGGTGTGTTTACGGACATATTCAATCAATCCTTCTCCTAGTCTGCTGTTCCCACATGCTTCAAGAGGGCCACCATTGTTCCTGTTCCCAAGAAAGCTAAGGTAACTGAGCTAAACGACTACCGCCCCGTAGCACTCACTTCCGTCATCATGAAGTGCCACCCTACCTGACACCCTAGACCCACTCCAATTTGCTTACCACCCCGATAGGTCCACAGACGACGCAATCGCAACCACACTGCCACACTGCCCTAACCCATCTGGACAAGAGGAATACCTATGTGAGAATGCTGTTCATCGACTACAGCTCAGCATTTAACACCATAGTACCCTCCAAACTCGTCATCAAGCTCGAGACCCTGGGTCTCGACCCCGCCCTGTGCAACTGGGTACTGGACTTCCTGACGGGCCGCCCCCAGGTAGTGAGGGTAGGTAACAACATCTCCACCCCACTGATCCTCAACACTGGGGCCCCACAAGGGTGCGTTCTGAGCCCTCTCCTGTACTCCCTGTTCACCCATGACTGCGTGGCCATGCATGCCTCCAACTCAATCATCAAGTTTGCAGACGACACTACAGTGGTAGGCTTGATTACCAACAACGACGAGATGGCCTACGGGGAGGAGGTGAGGGCCCTCGGAGTGTGGTGTCAGGAAAATAACCTCACACTCAACGTCAACAAAACAAAGGAGATGATTGTGGACTTCAGGAAACAGCAGAGGGAGAACCCCCCCTATCCACATCGACAGGACAGTTGTGGAGAAGGTGGAAAGTTTTAAGTTCCTCGGCGTACACATCACGGACAAACTGAATTGGTCCACCCACACAAACAGCGTTGTGAAGAAGGCGCAGCAGCGCCTCTTCATCCTCAGGAGGCTGAAGAAATTTGGCTTGTCACCAAAAGCACTCACAAACTTCTACAGATGCACAATCGAGAGCATCCTGTCGGGCTGTATCACCGCCTGGTACGGCAACTGCTCCGCCCACAACTGTAAGGCTCTCCAGAGGGTAGTGAGGTCTGCTCAACGCATCACCCACTACCTGCCCTCCAGGACACCTACACCACCCGATGTCACAGAAAGGCCATAAAGATCATCAAGGACAACAACCACCCGAGCCACTGCCTGTTCACCCTGCTATCATCCAGAAGGCGAGGTCAGTACAGGTGCATCAAAGCAGGGACCGAGAGACTGAAAAATAGCTTGTACCTCAAGGCCATCAGACTGTTAAACAGCCACCACTAACATTGAGTGGCTGCTGCCAACATACTGACTCAACTCCAGCTCACTTTAATAATGGAAATTTATGTAAATTGATGTAAAAAAAAAGTATCACTAGCCACTTTAAACAATGCCACTTAATATAATGTTTACATACCCTACATTACTCATCTCATATGTATATGTACAGTGGGGCAAAAAAGTATTTAGTCAGCCACCAATTGTGCAAGTTCTCCCACTTAAAAAGATGAGAGAGGCCTGTAATTTTCATCATAGGTACACTTCAACTATGACAGACAAAATGAGAAAATCACATTGTAGGATTTTTTATGAATTTATTTGCAAATTATGGTGGAAAATAAGTATTTGGTCACCTACAAACAAGCAAGATTTCTGGCTCTCACAGACCTGTAACTTCTTCTTTAAGAGGCTCCTCTGTCCTTCACTCGTTACCTGTATTAATGGCACCTGTTTGAACTTGTTATCAGTATAAAAGACACCTGTCCACAACCTCAAACAGTCACACTCCAAACTCCACTATGGCCAAGACCAAAGAGCTGTCAAAGGACACCAGAAACAAAATTGTAGACCTGCACCAGGCTGGGAAGACTGAAGTCAAATGTCTACTGTTTGCTGTTGATCTGGTGCTTTTGTCCCCAACCAAGGAGGGCCCTACAGCAGCCCCAAGATCTTCTGCACATAATTCCGTGACCGTGGCCCTGACAGTAAGTCTCAGTAAGACAAAAATAATGGTGTTCCAAAAAAGGTCCAGTTGCCAGGGCAACAAATACAAATTATATCTAGACACTGTATCAAGGCACAAGGCGAGACCCAAATGCAGACACAGGAGGCAGATGGTTGGAGTCTTATAATGTTTATTAATCCAAAGGGGTAGGCAAGAGAATGGTTGTGGACAGGCAAAAAGGTCAAAACCAGATCAGAGTCCAGGAGGTACAGAGTGGCAGACAGGCTCATGGTCAAGACTGGGTACAAAGTCCAGAAACAGGCAAGCATCAAAACCTGGAGGACTATAAAAAGGAGAATGCAAAAAGCTGGAGATCGAAAAAATGCTGGTTGACTTGGAAACATATAAGACGAACTGGCACAGAGAGACAGGAAACACAGGGATAAATACACTGGCACAGAGAGACAGGAAACACAGGGATAAATACACTGGCACAGAGAGACAGGAAACACAGGGATAAATACACTGGCACAGAGAGACAGGAAACACAGGGATAAATACACTGGCACGGAGAGACAGGAAACACAGGGATAAATACACTGGCACAGAGAGACAGGAAACACAGGGATAAATACACTGGCACGGAGAGACAGGAAACACAGGGATAAATACACTGGGGAAAATAAGCGACACCTTAGAGGGGGTGGAGACAATCACAAGGACAGGTGAAACAGATCAGGATGTGACACACTGTTGCCCTAAAGCACACAAAGAATTATACCTACCTTGGTCTAAACATCAACACCACAAGTAACTTCCACAAGGCTGTGAATGATCTAAGAGACAAGGAAAGAAGGGCCTTTTAGAGAGAGGGAGAGAGAGAGAGAGAGAGGGAGAGAGAGAGAGAGCGAGAGGGAGAGAGAGAGAGAGAGGGAGAGAGAGAGACAGAGAGAGAGAGAGAGAGAGAGACAGAGAGAGAGAGAGAGAGAGAGAGAGAGAGAGAGAGAGGGAAAGAGAGATAGAGAGACAGAGAGAGAGAGAGAGAGAGAGAGAGAGAGGGAGAAAGGGAGAGAGAGAGAGAGAGAGGGAAAGAGAGATAGAGAGAGGGAGAGAGAGAGAGAGAGCTTTGCCCCATTGGACAGTAATTAGATCCATGCCTTTACCCTGCACTCGCTGCCCAGTCAGACAGTGCTGTCTTTGTAAGACATACATGCACCCACACTGTTCCTGTCTGTGTTATAGTGTGTTCGATATGATAATGGTGAATGAAAGTAGCAACAGTAAAAAGAAGAGAAAGAGATTAAATGAAAAGCGGAGCAATGTGATATACTGTAGATGTATTGCAGAGACATAGTAAGAGGCAGGAGAGACTGAATGGAATCCAAACACTCATCAATGGGCAATGTGTTCTCCTCAGTCGATCAGCTTTTCTCCCTCATTCACATCCATCCATAGCAGCTGGTGCAGTACAAGGACAACGGCATCTCACATCACAGGGTGTGGAACTGTGTGTGTCTGACTATGTGAGTGTGCGTTTTTCACTCTATGGTGTATGAGTGTGATTCAGAGTGTGCATGTGTGTGCGTGTGTGCGCGTGTGTGAGTGTGTGCATGTGTATGTTTTCGCTCTATGTGTGTGTGGACTGGAGACCTTGGCAGAGATGTGTCACTGGCAATACAGTCAAAGCTGCTCTGAGATCAGAGGCGGTCTGTGTCTGATAAAGAGCTGTTGAGTGGGAGCACGGTGATGGGGGGCTAGAGAGGGGGTGGGGAGCTGCTGTGGGGGGAGGGGGTCTTTGGTCACCAGGCCCTGATCACAACTGAAAGGGGGAGAGGAAGAGAGGGAGGAAGGGATAGAGGATTAGGATTGTAGGGAGGGAGGGACGGGTAAATTAGATACAACTAAGAGACAAGTGACTCCCTATAGGCTCTGCTACCTTACGAGTGTTAAACTGTTTAAAAAACGTACTCACATCAGTCTCGTCGAGAGATATCACCCTGTCCTCCGGGGTCAGCAGTCGAAGTGTGCATAAAAGGCATTGAGTTCGTCTTGTAGAGAGACGTCATTGAGCAGATGATGGCTAGGGCTTCCTTTGTAGTCCATAATGAACAGGTAAGCCCCTGCCACATGCGTTGAGCGTCGGAGCCGGTATTGTATAATAGGATTCCACCTTTGATTGATGGCTTTACGGAGGTCGTAGCGGGACTTCATGTACACGTTCGTGTCCTCAGACGTAGCCTCGGGGTTGGCTGCTTGGGGAAGTAGCGAACCTTCACTGTGGGAACGACATCGGTGATGCATTTCCTTATCAAACCGGTGACAGATGTGGTTAGCTCGTCGATGCTATCAGCAGAGTCCCGGAGAATATTCCAGTCAGCTAGCAAGGCAGTCCTGCAGCATAGCCTTTGCTTCGGTAGACCATTTTTCTACAGAGCGTGTCACTGGTACTTCCTGTTTGAGCTTTTGTTTGTGAACAGAAAGCAGGATAATACACTCTTAGAAAAAAGGGTTCCGAAAGGGTTCTTTGGCTGATCCCATAGCAACACCCTTTTTGTTTCCAGGTATAACCATTTTGAGTTGGGGAAAGGGTTCTACCTGGAACTAAAACGGGTTCTTCAAAGGGTTCTCCTATGAGGACAGCCGAAGAACCCTTTTAGGTTCATGAAAGCACTGTTTTTTTCAGAGTGTAGAGTCAAGATCTGATTTGCCTTCAGGGGCCAAAATAAAATAAAATCAAATTGTATTCGTGACATGCGCCGAACACAACAGGTGTAGACCTTACAGTGAAATGCTTACTTATAAGCCATTATCCAACAATGCAGTTATAAGATAAAATTATTGTGAAGTAAAAAAAAATGTAAATAATTAAATAAAAACAACAAATAGTTAAAGAACAGAAGTAAAATAACAGTAGCGAAGCGTCAATGTGTGAGGGCACCGGTTAGTCAAGGTAATTGAGGTAATATGTATATGTAGGTAGAGTTAAAGTTATAATAACCAGAGAGTAGCAGCAGCAGGGGGGGGCTGCAAATAGGCTGGGTAGCCATTTGATTAGCAGAGAGAACAATCTATGACTATGGTGGCTGGAGTCTTTGACCATTTTTAGGGCTCTCCTCTGACACCGCCTGGCATAGAGGGCCTTCCTGGATGGCAGGAAGCTTAGTGTCTTGCGGTCGGAGTCTGAGCATTTGCCATACCAGACAGTGATGCAACCAGTTAGGTTGCGCTCGATGGTGCAGCTGTAGACATTTTTGAAGATAATAGGACCCATGCCAAATCGTTTCAGTCTCCTGGGGGGAATAGGCTTTGCATGCCCTCTTCACAACTGTCTTGGTGTGTTTGGACCATGATAGTTAGTTGGTGATATGAACACAAAGGAACTTGAAGCTTTAAACCTCGGTCCTCCTTTTCCTGCAGTCCACAATCACATCCTTTATCTTGATCACATTGAGGGAGAGGTTGTTATCCTGGCGCCACATGGCCAAGTCTCTGACCTCCTACCTATAGGCTGTCTCATCGTTGTTGGTGATCAGGCCTACCACTATTGTTTGGTCGGCAAACTTAATGATGTTGTTGGAGCCTGGCCATGCAGCCGTGGGTGAACAAGGAGTACAGGAGGGGACTGAGCATGCACCCTTGAGGGGCCCCCGTGTTGAGGATCAGTGTGGCAGATGTGTTGTTACCTACCCTTACCCATTGGGGGCAGCCCGTCAGGAAGTCCAGGATCCAGTTGAGAGGGAGGTGTTTAGTCCCAGGGTCCTTAGCTTAGTGATGAGCTTTGAGGGCACTATGATGTGAATGCTGAGCTGTAGTGAATGAATAGCATTCTCATGTAGGTGTTCCTTTCGTCCAGGTGGGAAAGGGCAGTGTGGAGTGCAATAGAGATTGCATCATCTGTGGATCTGTTGGGGGGGTATGCAAATTGAAGTGGGTCTAGGGTTTCTGGGGTAATGATGTTGATGTGAGCCATGACCAGACTTTCAAAGCCCTTCATGGCTACATACGTGAGTGCTACGGGTCGGCAGTCATTTAGGCAGGTTACCTTAGTGTTATTGGGCTCAGGGACTATGGTGGTCTGCTTGAAACATGTTGGTATTACAGACTCAATCAGGGACAGGTTGAAAATGTCAGTGAAGACACTTGCCAGTTGGTGAGTGCATGCTCGGAGTACCTGTCCTGGTAATCCTTCTGGCCCCTCGGCCTTGTGAATGTTGACCGATGTCTTACTCACATCGGCTACGGAGAGCGTGATCACACAGTTGTCCGGAACAGCTGATGCTCTCATGCATGCTTTAGTGTTGCTTGCCTCAAAGTGAGCATAGAAGTAATTTAGCTCATTTGGTAGACTCACGACTGTGCGAGCCGGTGTAGGACGATTCAATCTTAGTCCTGTATTGACGCTTTGCCTGTTTGATGGTATGACTGAGGGCATAGCAGGATTTCTTTTTAGCGTCCGCGTATCAGTCTGGTGTTTTCTGTAATGACCTTAGTGATCAAAGTTTTACAGCCTGTGTTCGTAATGGCTGCTCAGTGAAACAACCTTTCCTGATTTGTCATAGACGTTTGCTAAAAAACTTTAATGAGCAAGCCTTCCTTCATGAACTGGCCTCTGTAAAATGGTATAGAAACAGCTTGATCCCCACTGTCGAAGACACTTGGACCTTCTTTTTTGATATTTTCAGTGGAATTGTTAACAAACATGGCCCCATAAAGAAAATGAGAATTAAAAACATGTTCAGCCCCTGGTTCGACCGTGATCTCGCAGAGTTGATCCACCACAAGAATTGCATTTGGCAAAAGGCTCGGCACACGCATGCTCACGCTGACTAGCTCTCGTTCAGGCAAACGAGAAATAAGTGCACTCAGGCTATCCGGAAGGCCAAAGTTAGTTACTTTAAGGAGCAGTTCTCTCTCTGTGGTTCTAAACCCAAGAAGTACTTAATGTTCCTTAAAGTTGATGATGTGGTTGTTACTGACAAGAAGCAGATGGCTGAGCCCTTTAATCACCACTTCATTAAGTCAGGATTCCTATTTGACTCAGCCATGCCACCTTGCCCATCCAACATTTCCTCATCTCCCACCCCTTCTTAATGCTACTATCCCTGATGCTTCTCCCTCTTTTCCCCCTGCCCCGCTACAAAGTTTATCCCTGCAGGCAGTCCCTGAGTCTGAGGTGCTAAAGGAGCTCCTGAAACTTGACCTCAAAAAAACATCTGGGTCGGATGGTTTAGACCCTTTCTTCTTTAAGGTTGCTGCCCCTATCATCGCCAAGCCTATCTCCGACCTTTTTAACCTGTCTCTCCTTTCTGGGGAGGTTCCCATTGCTTGGAAGGCAACCACAGTTAGTCCTTTACTTAAAGGGGGCGATAAACTGTTATAGGCCTATAGGCCCTGCTTATCAAAAGTGTTGGAAAAACTTGTCTGACTGGCTTTCTTGATGTCTATAGTATTATCTCTGGTATGAAATCTGGTTTCCACTCAGGTTATGGATGTGTCACTGCAACCTTTAAGGTCCTCAATGATGTCGCCATTGCCCTTGATTCTAAGCAATATTGTGCTGCTATTTTTATTGACTTGGCCAAAGCTTTTGATACGGTACACCATTCCATTCTTGTGGGCCTCCTTTTTATTTTTAATCCCAGGCCCCGTCCCCGCAGGGGGCCTTTTGCCTTTTCGTAGGCCGTCATTGTAAATAAGAATTTGTTCTTAACTGACTTGCCTAGATAAATAAAGGTTAAATAAATGAATGAGTCCCGCTCCTTGAAAGTGGCAGCTCTACCCTTTAGCTCAGTGCGGAATCACAAAATGGCTGCATTGGGTCAGAGCAAGACAGCAGCCATACAGCACCATCTTTAGTATGTGAGTGTGTATCTACAGTGCCTTGCGAAAGTATTCGGACCCCTTGAACTTTGCGACCTTTTGCCACATTTCAGGCTTCAAACATAAAGATATAAAACTGTATTTTTTTGTGAAGAATCAACAACAAGTGGGACACAATCATGAAGTGGAACGACATTTATTGGATATTTCAAACTTTTTTAACAAATCAAAAACTGAAAAATTGGGCGTGCAAAATTGTATGTGCACACTCCAACAGTCAAACAGGGGGTGCTTATATTTGTCCTGTTTCACAACCTGTACAAGTGTGAGGTGTGAAATATATATTTTTGCATATCCCAACTCCCCCTGAGACACACTTGGAGAGTGGGGTCACAGCCAGGGATCAGCCATTATTGACGGCAAACCTGGAGCAATTAGGGTTAAGTGCCTTTCTCAAGGGCAGATCGACAGATCGGGGATTCAAACTAGCAACCTTTCGGTTACTAATCCAACACTCAGACCACTAGGCTACCTGCCGCTAGTCTACTCTAACCACTAGGCTACCTGTGTGTGTGTGTGTGTGTGTGTGTGTGTGAGAGAGAGGTTCAGAGGTTCAGAGAGGATGAGAGGAGAGACGAGTCTCTGGGGTACAGAGAAGAGGAGAGACGAGTCTCTGGGGTTCAGAGAGGAGGAGAGGAAAGACTTGTCTCTGGGGGTTCAGAGAGGAGGAGAGGAGAGACGATTCTCTGGGGTTCAGAGAGGAGGAGAGGAGAGACTAGTCTCTGGGGTTCAGAGAGGAGGAGAGGAGAGACGAGTCTCTGGGGTTCAGAGAGGAGGAGAGGAGAGACGATTCTCTGGGGTTCAGAGAGGAGGAGAGGAGAGACTAGTCTCTGGGGTTCAGAGAGGAGGAGAGACTAGTCTCTGGTGTTCAGGGAGGAGGAGAGGAGAGACGAGTCTCTGGGGTTCAGAGAGGAGGAGAGGAGAGACGAGTCTCTGGGGTTCAGAGAGGAGGAGAGGAGAGACGAGTCTCTGGGGTTCAGAGGAGAGGAGAGAGTTTGTGTGTGTGCACGTGCATGCTTGTGTTTGTGGTGTTCTGTCTGTCTGATCCTTTGTGCGTGTTTTTGTGTTCCAGTGGAGCACGATAAGGAGTTTCTCTCGGTCCGGCGGCACCACAGAGAGTTTCGTTTCGACCTATCACGTATCCCCGATGGCGAAGCGGTCACCGCTGCAGAGTTCCGCATCTATAAGGACTTCATCCACGAACGCTTTGAGAATGAGACCTTCTGCATCAGTGTCTACCAGGTGCTGAAGGAACACAACGACAGGTGAGGGACAGTGTGTGTGTCAGTATGTTTTAGGGTTCTCCTCTGTTATGTCACACAGCAACAGGTTGTGTTCCCTCACTTCTATTCTCCCACCATTGTTTTCAAAGATCAGTGGATATATCCAGTCTTTCCCACAGCCATGTGGAAGGTGTGTATAACCTATGCTGTGTAAAGGGCCAGGTCTCTGACCCCTCCTAAAGGCTTCTACTGCCTGCACAGCTCTAGGGGGAACAACACATATATCCCTCTGCCAGGGAAGTGTGTGTGAAGCAGAGCACTATGACACACTATCCAACCTGTCAGTAGACCAACACTGGCCTGGGAGGAATGATGGACACTGGAGGAAGAAGGGATAGAATATCAGAACGGAAAAGAGGAGAAAAAGACAAAAACAATCCACTTTAGAACATTGATTTTTAGTTGGACAAGGATTCTTTCTCTCTCCTTCATTCTTTCTTTCTTTCTCTCTATCCTTCTTTCTCTCTCTCTATCCTTCTTTCTCTCTCTCTCTACCTCTCTCTCTCTCTCTATCCTTCTTTCTCTCTCTCTACCTCTCTCTCTCTATCCTTCTTTCTCTCTCTCTCTCTCTCTCTCTCTACCTCTCTCTCTCTCTCTACCACTTTCTCTCTCTCGCTCTCTCTCTACCTCTCTCTCTCTATCCTTCTTTCTCTCTCTCTGGCTCTCTCTCTCTCTCTACCTCTCTCTCTCTATCCTTCTTTCTCTCTCTCTCTGGCTCTCTCTCTCTCTCTCTCTACCTCCCTCTCTCTACCTCTTTCTCTCTCTCTCTCTCTCTCTCTCTACCTCCCTCTCTCTACCTCTCTCTCTCTCTCTCTACCTCTTTCTCTCTCTCTCTCTCTCTGGCTCTCTCTCTACCTCTCTCTCTCTCTCTCTACCTCTTTCTCTATCCTTCTCTCTCTCTCTCTCTCTATCCTTCTCTCTCTCTCTCTGGCTCTTTTTCTGTTTCACTCCCTTAATTCAATGGACAGTGTGTTCAGTATGAATGGAGCAGTCGTTTATAAAGTCATTATTGTCAATTGAGGAAATTAAGTGTTCCCCTGGACCTCCCCATCTGGGGCCCTCCCTCCCTCCCTCCCTCCCTCCCTCCCTCCCTCCCTCCCTCCCTCCCTCCCTCCCTCCCTCCCTCCCTCCCTCCCTCCCTCCCTCCCTCCCTCCCTCCCTCCCTCCCTCCCTCCCTCCCTCCCTCCCTCCCTCCCTCCCTCCCTCCCTCCCTCTTTCTCTGTTGCCCTGATCTCGCTCTCTTACTTGTTCTACTCCTCAGCTCCACACTTTTTGCACGTTATTTAAGTTTGCAGGCTTGTGTGTGTGTTTGTCTGTATCTGTGTGTGTGTGTGCATGTTTGGGTCCCATGTGGGTCTGGTTGTGTATGTGTGTGTGTTTGTCTCCGTGTTTGTGTGAATGTTTACTCATGCATGCACATGTGTGTGTGTGTGTATCTCCTCCAGGAAGTCGGACTTGTTTCTGTTGGACTCGCGGGTCATCTGGGCGGCTGAGGAGGGGTGGCTGGTGATTGATGTGACATTGACCAGTAACCACTGGGTTCTGAATCCTGGACACAACCTGGGCCTGCAGCTGGCTCTGGAGAGCACTGCCGGTAAGTAGAGGGCCTTTGAACCAGGTCTAGAACCCAGAGGGAGCTCTCTAAACCAGAACTTCTATATGAGAGGTCAAACCATATAAGAACCAGGACCCCTAACCATATAGCTTACATTATGAGTACTGATCTAGGACCAGCTCATCCCTTTCCATATAATCTTATTAATTAGGATCTAAATGATGTATATGGGGCCTGGATTCATGTAAGAACAGGAGACAGCATGAGCAGTATGACCTCAGTGCATAGCAATGGCACATTCTCTACCAGCACACAACACAGAGAGAACACACTGGTAGAGGGATAATACAAGCCGTCATTATTTAACACGATCCACTATACCCTCATCATCACTATCACCCATGCAGAAGAGATTACAACAAACAACATGTAATGCAGATGTATTTCTATTGAGTCAAGTTTCTCTTTAGAGCGGAGGCGAGATTGCTATCAGGATGGCAGGATGTTAGTCATTTCAAATCAATAACAACAACAGCAGCATCAACAGTAGTACTGTTGACAGTACTGACAGTGTTTCTGAGGAGACTGTTACCTCAGTGATGATAGAAGGATGATCCATGTTTCTTTCATGTTAGGGACAGTGTGTGTTGGGAGGGGTATGGACAGGCGTGTGCTGGCATGCTCGTGAGACGTCCCATCACCGTGGGCTGTGGGCAGTGGCGGATATAGGTATAGGTTACATGGGCATCTTACCGGGGGCGGCACGGGGCGCTGAAGGGGGGGCTTGTCCAGGGATCCATACAAGCTAGAACCGCCACTGGCTATGGGCAACATGAGTTTACCTCTGCACTATGATCACAGGCACATTCCTCTGAACATCACATGTTCACCCAGATCTCTCTCTCACACACACATGTTGACATTTTTTTGGGAGTCCTTGAGGCAGAACTGAGCAATTTCTACTAGATAGACCAGCTGCAAAGTCAAAATGGACTTTATTGACTATATTGTAAAAATGCATTTTTGGTCTTAATCTATGGTTAGGGTTTGGCATTAGGGTTAGCAATGTGGTTAAGGTTAGGGTTAAGATTAGCATTAGGTTTAAAATCAGATTTTATGACATTGTGGCAGTGCCAGCTAGTGCCAGCTCTGCAGAGCTGCCGCCAGAACAAGCTTCATGATTAAAAACGCTAACCTGCCACACACACAAACCTTAAACACCGTCAGATCCATTGGGAGAGAGTGTATCTCTTTGATGTCTGGTATTACTTTGGTGCTTGACATTTCCCAGGTCCAAACTGAAAGAGAGAGAGAGAGAGTGAGAGCGAGAGCAAGAGAGAGAGAGAGAGAGATCCTCATATTTGGGATAACATAAATCTTCAGCATTACACAGACTAAATAAATGGTTCTCATTAGAGACTGAGTGGGCCACACGCACTTTAGATACACACACTCACAGAGACATGTCTCTGACACGCTGTCCTCTGTGTCTCACCCTGCAGGTGAGAGTGTGAACCTGCGGATGGCAGGGCTGATTGGCCTCAGTGGTCCTCAGAATAAACAGCCCTTCATGGTGGCCTTCTTCAAAGCCACAGAGGTGCACCTGCGCAGCATCCGCTCAGCACCAGGGGGCACCAAACAACGCAACCCCAACCGCTCCAAAGGGGCCAACAAGGGCCAGGAGGCACTCCGAGTGACCAACATCGCAGGTAAGGACTGGGGGATGAGGGGAGAGGGAGGCTAAGAGAATGTGCCTTACAGCAGTAGGTGTATTTGTGGAAGGCCTTTTAAATGGCACAGTGATATGTTGGTGTAGTGGTGGCTGGCTCTGGTGTGGGTTCCAGGTGAAATGGGAGGCAGATGGAGGCCAGGGCTACTACTGTCTACTACAGCCTCCTTACAATAATTCTCCACATATCTCCAAGGATCAACACACATGCACGCACACACAGACGTGTACACACACACACACACACACACACACACACACACACACACACACACACACACACACACACAGATGTACACACACACACACACACACACTTCCCCCTCCAAACCAATTATACAAACTTTGTAATGGCAGTCAAACAAAGGTCAAGTGACCAAAGTTGCTAAGCTTGCTAGATAACCTCCTATTTTTTCTCTTAATCGAGTTAATGATCATACAGATAGTAGATTTTCATGCGAGACAAGAGTCCAGATTTTGGATTTCAGTGGGATTGGGACTGGATAGGAAAATAGTCTAGGCCAGGGTTCATCAAATAGATTCAGCTGCGGGCCGATTGTTTCTTGAGCGGATGGTCTGGGGGCCGGAACAACGTTAGAAAAAAAACTGTAGGCTGCAAATTGACTGCAAGAAACCCAAGCAGATATAATATTTGACTAAAACATCATTTCAAACCTTGCTTACATTTGTATATGATCACATACACCATTTTATTAGGTACACCCATCTAGTACCTTTGACTCCAGAACAGCCTAAATGATTCAGGGCATGCAAAAGTTGCTCAGTTGGTATCAAGGGACCTAACGTGTGCCAGGAAAACATTCCCCACACCATTACCCCAATCCAACCAGCCTGTACCGTTGACACCAGGCAGGATGGGGCCATGGACTCATGCTGCTTACTCCAAATCCTGACGCTGCCATCAACATGACGCAACAGGAACCATTTTCTGTCAGACCAGGAAAAGTTCTGCCACTCCTTATTGTCCAGTGTTGGTGATCACATGCCCACTGGAGGCTTTTCTTCTTGTTTTTAGCTGATAGGAGTGGAACCTGGTGTGGTCATCTGCTGCAACAGCCCATCCGTGCCAAGGTCCGACAAATTGTGCGTTCCGAGATGCCGTTCTGCACACCACTGTTGTACTGCACCGTTATCTGCCTGTTTGTCTGTTAGCTGGCACGATTTTTGCCATTCTCCTTTGACCTCTCATCAACGAGCTGTTTTCACCCGCGCTGTGGTGGTCATGAAATAACTGCCGGTCTCACGGTAATTGACCGTTAATTAACATAAACACATTTAGCATCTCCTGGCTTCCACAAGCCACTGATGCAGACCTTTGGAACATCTACATTTTAAAAAGTCTAATACATCCATGTAATACAGCCGACACCATCACAATAAGTCCATTATTTATTATAAACAGGTGTAAAGAAAAATGATATGAAGAAAATGTAGTGTATTTCAGGAGAACAGAATAGCATACTCTGAGTTGTCCTTATGTTAGGCCCTGATCTGGCTGTGTCATATGGCTGTGGGTTTTCTTCGAATTCCGTGCCATTATTTTATAGTATGAAGAATGAACAATTTAACATAGCTGAATAATATAGAAAACATATATTCATCAAACGATTTGAGGGAATCTAATTCTATTGATCACATACACATGTTTAGCAGATGTTATTGTGGGTGTAGCAAAATGCTTGTGTTCCTAGCTCCAACAGTGCAGTAGTATCTAACAATTCACAACAATACACACAAATCTAAAAGTAAATATTAGGATGAGCAATGTCGGAGTGGCATTGGAGTGGCATTGACTAAAATACAGTAGAATAGAATACAGTATATACATATAAGATGAGTAAAGCAGTATGTAAACATTATTAAAGTGACTAGTATTCCATTATTAAAGTGACCAGTGATTCCATGTCTATGTATATGGGGCAGCAGCCTCTAAGATGCAGGGTTGAGTAACCGGGTGGTAGCCGGCTAGTGATGGCTATTTAACAGTCTGATGGCCATGAGATAGAAGCTGTTTTTCATCTCTCAGTCCCAGCTTTGATGCACCTGTACTGAAATCGCCTTCTGGATGATAGTGGGGTGAACAGGCAGTGGCTCAGGTGGTTTATGTACTTGATGATCTTTTTGGCCTTTTGTGACATCGGATGGTGTAGGTATCCTGGAGGGTAGGCAGTGTCGCCCCGGTGATGCATTGGGCAGACCACACCACCCTCTGGAGTGCCCTGTGGTTTGCGGGCGGTGCAGTTGCCGTACCAGGAGGTGAGACAGCCCGAAAGCATGCCCTCAATTGTGCATCTGTAAATCTAAATCTGTAAATGTTTCTGAAGGTCTTAGGGGCCAAGCCAAATTTCTTCAGCCTTTTGAGGTTGAAGAGGCACTGTTGCGCTTTCTTCACCACACTCTGTGTGGGTGAACCATTTCAGATTATCAGTAATGTGTACGCCGAAGGAACCTGAAGCTTTTCACCTTCTCCAATGTGGTCCCGTCGATGTGGTTAGGGGAATGCTCCCTCTGCTGTTTCCTGAAGTCCACGATCAGCTCCTTCGTTTTGTTGATGTTAAGGGAGAGGTTATTTTCCTGGCACCCCTCCGCCAGGGCCCTCACCTCCTCCCTGTTGTCTGTCTTGTCATTGTTGGTAATCAGGCCTACTACTGTTGTGTCATCTGCAAACTTGATGTTTGAGTTGGAGGTGTGCATGGCCACAGAGTCATGAGTGAACAAGGAGTACAGGAGGGTGCTAAGTACACACCCTTCTGGTGCCCCTGTGTTGAGGATCAGCGAAGTGGGGGTGTTGTTTGCTTCCTTCACCACCTGGGGGCGGCCCGTAAGGAAGTCCAGGACCCAGTTGCACAGGGCGGATTCAGACCCAGGGCCCCGAGCTTAATAATGAGCTTGGAGGGTACTATGGTGTTGAAGGTTGAACAGCATTCTGACGTAGGTATCCCTCTTGTCCAGATGGGATAGGGCAGTGTGCAGTGTGATGGCGATTGCATCGTCTGTGGATCTATTGGGGCGGTAAGAAAATTGAAGTAGGTCTAGGGTGTCAGGTAAGGTAGAGGTGATATGATCCTTAACTAGCCTCTCAAAGCACTTCATGATGACAGAGGTGACTGCTACGGGGCGATAAACATTTCGTTCAGTTACTTTTGCTTTCTTGGGTACAGGAACAATGGTGGACATCTTGAAGCATGTGGGGACAACAGACTGGGAAAGGAGAATCACTTGAGTGGGTTGAGCCACTGATGTGATCTTCCTGTCTGGGTTGGCGCCCCCCCTTGGGTTGTGCCGTGGCGGAGATCTTTGTGGGCTATACTCAGCCTTGTCTCAGGATGGTAAGTTGGTGGTTGAAGATATCCCTCTAGTGGTGTGGGGGCTATGCTTTGGCAAAGTGGGTGGGGTTATATCCTTCCTGTTTGGCCCTGTCCGGGGGTGTCCTCGGATGGGGCCACCTGACCCCTCCTGTCTCAGCCTCCAGTATTTATGCTGCAGTAGTTTATGTGTCGGTGGGCTAGGGTCAGTTTGTTATATCTGGAGTACTTCTCCTGTCTTATTCGGTGTCCTGTGTGAATTTAAGTGTGCTCTCTCTAATTCTCTCTTTCTTTCTCTCTCTCGGAGGACCTGAGCCCTAGGACCATGCCTCAGGACTACCTGACATGATGACTCCTTGCTATCCCCAGTCCACCTGGCCGTGCTGCTGCTCCAGTTTCAACTGTTCTGCCTTATTATTATTTGACCATGCTGGTCATTTATGAACATTTGAACATCTTGGCCATGTTCTGTTATAATCTCTACCCGGCACAGCCAGAAGAGGACTGGCCACCCCACATAGCCTGGTTCCTCTCTAGGTTTCTTCCTAGGTTTTGGCCTTTCTAGGGAGTTGTTCCTAGCCACCGTGCTTCTACACCTGCATTGCTTGCTGTTTGGGGTTTTAGGCTGGGTTTCTGTACAGCACTTTGAGATATCAACTGATGTACGAAGGGCTATATAAATAAATTTGATTTGATTTGTTTTGAGAGATTGAATATGTCCGTAAACACTCCAGCCAGCTGGTCTGCGCATGCTCTGAGGACGCGGCTAAGGATGCCGTCTGGGCCGGCAGCCTTGTGAAGATTAACACGTTTAAATGTCTTACTCACATTGGCCACAGAGAAAGAGAGCCCACAGTCCTTGGGAGCGAGCCACATCGGTGCACTGTGTTATCTTCAAAGTGGACGAAGAATATGTTTAACTCGTTTGGGAGCGACGTGGCAGGTTTTCCCTTTGTAATCCGTGATTGTCTGTAGACCCTGCCACATATGTCTCGTGTCTGAGCCGTTGAATTGTGACTCCACTTTGTCTCTGTACTGATGTTTTGACTGTTTGATTGCCTTACAGAGGGAATAACTCCACTGTTTGTATTTGAGTAGTCACCGTGGGAACAACATCCCCTATACGCTTCCTGATGAACTCAGTCACCATGTCTGTGTAAACGTCAATGTTATTCTGAGAGGCTATCTGGAACATATCCCAGTCCGCATGATCAAAACAATCTTGAAGCATGGATTCCGATTAGTCAGACTAGCGTTGAATTGACCTCAGCACTGGTACTTCCTGTTTGAGTTTCTGCCTATAGGAAGGGAGGAGTAAAATGAAGTCGTGATCTGATTTGCCGAAGGGAGGGCGGGGGAGGGCCTTGTACTACAGTCAATGTATTAATAGAATTTCGGAAGAGTTTTACTTTTCCTCAAATTTGCTTTGTTAAAACCCCCAGCTACAATAAATGTGGCCTCAGGATATGTGGTTTTCAGTTTGCACGTTTTCACAGTTTGCACATGCGGCTATTCTGTGTTGAACAGTTCACAATGAAAGAGGTACTCATATATACTTAATTTAGAGTTATTTATGTAACTTTAGTTGTGATACAAAAAAGTTGGGCTATATGTTATGATTTTTACTACATTCTAAGGCTGCATGATGCGACTCGAATGATAATTTGAAAAAAGTTGCATGAAAGGCAGGAGCTCTGCTTTGTTTCTTGCACAGGCTATACACACTTCATCAGTCTCTCATTCACAATTTGACAAGCACTTGATAATGCTTCGATTTGGCGGCATCCCATTTTTGTGGCCATTATGCCCCCTAAAAAAATGCATGCCTTTTGCGGCCAGTGGCTGTTGTGCCCTTTGGGCTACATATAATAATTATAATTCCCTTCTCCCGGCTGCGTGCCGAAGCACCTCTTTCTCACAGGCTACAAGTGTCACGCCTGTTCCCGCTCCCCCTCTGGCGCACGAGGGTGCCAGGCTGCTCTTCATTGCGCACACCTGTCACCATCATTACGCATAGCTGCGCAATATTGGACTCACCTGGACTCCATTACTTTGTTGATTGCCCTTCTATATCTGTCTGTTCCTCAGTTTATTCCCCTTGTCAGCATTATTGTCGTTATGTTCCCCCTTTTCAGACGGTGTTCTTGTTTTGGTTTGATGTCCGTTTTCCAGTAAATGTTCACTCCTTGTACTTGCTTCTCGTCTCCAGCGTAGATCCTTACAACAAGTGAAGACATACACATCAGGACCCAACTGTGTGCGTCCTCATCCAATTCCGAGGCGCATATTGAAGATATGGAAGAACTGTCCACATTAACTTTTCATCAGCAAATAAGATGAGTAGGCCTAACGAACAGCAAAAGCACTAGCCTATGTCAATCTACTATCCCCCATAGTACAAAAGTTCACATATTCTATTCTGTGCGAGAAATAAATATTCCAAACATAGTCTGGGACATTGTGGAATGTGATAGATCCCACATTAATACAACCACTAGCATAAAAAAAACTGTTTTAAGCAAGGAGCCTGACGCAACAGATGAGAACGTTTAACTTAAAATGTTGATAAACTATTGGGCTATTTCTTCACATTATGAGGGCAGCAATGTGTACACGGCAGTAGGTTATAAGCACAAATGTTCCATTAGCAGGAAAACAACATTCTCAAAAGTGACCACAGATGTGATTATGCATGTAACGCTTTTATTATAAAGGTGCATTTTTATGGTGAAAATCATCTTCCCCAAACGAGAAACTCACGCGCTGTGTATTGTATGCCAGTTAGGCTCTACACCTGTTGTAAAGCGGAGTAATGTGCTTCATTTTAAGACGTTATTTGACCACTTTAGTTGTTAATAAACAAACGTTATGAAAACATAAAGGCCTATGGGCTAGGCTACATGAAGTGGCCTATGGGCTAGGCTACATGAAGTGGCCTATGGGCTAGGCTACATGAAGTGGCCTATGGGCTAGGCTACATGAAGTGGCCTATGGGCTAGGCTACATGAAGTAGCCTATGGGCTAGGCTACATGAAGTGGCCTATGGGCTAGGCTACATGAAGTGGCCTATGGGCTAGGCTACATGAAGTAAGCGACTATAATTTGAAGAAGTCGGGGGAAAAAGCATGCCCTGTTTGCCTTCAGCTGGGCATTATTGACAAGTGATAATATATCATTTACACATGATAGGCTAATATTGTCACTCATCACACTATTCTTGAATTAATCTTGTCTTTACATACACCACGTTCAAAAGTTCGGGGTCACTTTTTTTTGTCCATTAAAATAACATCAAATTGATCAGAAATACAGTGTAGACATTGCTAATGTTGTAAATGACTATTGTAGCTGGAAACGGCAGAATGGAATATCTACATAGGCAGCAACCATCACTCCTGTTATCAGCAACCATCACTCCTGTGTTCCAATGGCACGTTGGGTTAGCTAATCCAAGTTTATTGATCATTAGAAAACCCTTTTGCAATTATGTTAGCACAGCTGACAACTGTTGTTCTGATTAAAGAAGCAATAAAACTGGCCTTCTTTAGACTAGTTGAGTATCTGGAGCATCAGCATTTGTGGGTTCGATTACAGGCTCAAAATGGCTAGAAACAAATAACTTTCTTCTCAAACTCGTCAGTCTATTCTTGTTCTGAGAAATAAAGGCTATTCCATGTGAGAAATTGCCAAGAAACGGAAGATCTCGTACAACGCTGTGTACTACTCCCTTCTCAGAACAGCGTAAACCGTCTCTAACCAGAATAGAAAGAGGAGTGGGAGGCCCCGGTGCACAACTAAACTAGAGGACAAGTACATTAGTGTCTAATTTGAGAAACAGACGCCTCACAAGTCCTCAACTGGCACCTTCATTAAATAGTACCCACAAAACAAAAATTCCTTGTCTTGGGTCAGTTAGGATCACCACTTCATTTTAAATGTCAGAATAATAGTAGAGAGAATGATTTCTTTCAGCTTTTATTTATTTCATCACATTCCCAGTGGGTCAGAAGTTTACATACAATCAATTAGTATTTGGTAGCATTGCCTTAAAATTGTTTAACTTGGGTCAAACATTTCAGGTAGTCTTCCACCAGCTTCCCACAATAAGTTGGCTGAATTTTGTCCCATTCCTCCTGACAGAGCTGATGTAATTGAGTCAGGTTTGTAGGCCTCCTTGCTCGCACAAGCTTTTTCAGTTCTGCCCACAAATCTTCTATGGGATTGAGATCAGGGCTTTGTGATGGCCACTCCAATACCTTGAATTTCCACAACTTTGGAAGTATGCGTGGGGTCATTGTTCATTTGGAAGATCCATTTGCGACCAAGCTTTAACTTCCTGACTGATGTCTTGAGATGTTGCTTCAATATATCCACATAATTTTCCTTTCTCATTTTGCCATCTATTTTGTTAAGTACACCACTACCTCCTGCAGCAAAGCACCACCACAACATGATGCTGACACCCCCGTGCTTCACGGTTGGGATGGTGTTCTTCGGCTTGCAAGCCTCCCCCTTTTTCCTCCAAACATAACGATGTTCATTATGGCCAAACAGTTCTATTTTTGTTTCATCAGACCAGAGGACATTTCTCCAAAAAGTACGATTTTTGTCCCCATGTGCAGTTGCAAACCGTAGTCAGGCTTTTATTTATGGTTGTTGTAGACTAGTGCCTTTTTCCTTGCTGAGCGGACTTTCAGGTTATGTCGATTAAGGACTCATTATACTGTGGATATAGATACTTTTGTACCTGTTTCCTCCAGCATCTTCACACGGTCCTTTGCTGTTGTTCTGGGAGGGATTTGCACTTTTCCCACCAAAGTACGTTCACCTCCTTCCTGAGCGGTATGACAGCTGCGTGGTCCCATGATGTTTATACTTGCATACTGTTGTTTGTACAGATGAACGTGGTACCTTCAGGCATTTGGAAATTGCTCCCAAGGATGAACCAGACTTGTGGAGGTCTACAATGTGTTTTCTGAGGTCTTGGCTGATTTCTTTTGATTTTCCCATGATGTCAAGCAGCGGCACTGAGTTTGAAGGTAGGCCTTGAAATACATCCAGAGGTACACCTCCAATTGACTCAAATGTTGTCAATTAGCCTATCAGAAGCTTCTAAAGCCATGACATGACAATTTTCTGGAATTTTCCAAGCTGTTTAAAGGCACAGTCAACTTAGCCTATGTAAACTTCTGACCCACTGGAATTGTGATACAGTGAATTATAAGGAAATAATCTGTCTCTAAATAATTGTAGGAAAAATTACTTGTGTCATTTACAAAGTAGATGCCCTAACCGACTTGCCAAAACGGTGAACCTTGATGTCTTAATGTATGGGCTTTAAATACATGAGCCTCATGGAGTGGACAGACAGGGCCAAGAACCGAGCATAGAGCAAAGGCAGGTCCTATGTTCTGGGCAGATCACGTCTGCACTGTGTGTGTGTGTGTGTGTGTGTGTGTGTGTGTGTGTGTGTGTGTGTGTGTGTGTGTGTGTGTGTGTGTGTGTGTGTGTGTGTGTGTGTGTGTGTGTGTGTGTGTGTGTGTGTGTGTGTGTGTGTGTGTGTGTGTGTGTGTGTGTGTGTGTGTGTGTGTGTGTTTGTGTGTGTGTGTGTATGTGTGACAGAGCTGATGAGAACCAGTTGTTCCTGATCATTCCCAATCCCAATGACTGGGCCAAATGCATGTTCTACAGAACCCCTACCAGAGGGAGGGAGGGAATAGAAAGAAGAAGAGAGGGAATAGAATGGAGTGGTGAAAGAGATGGGTTAAGCCTCTGTCCTCTCTCTGTCCTCTCTGCTCTGGTAGCCCCACGTCTCAGAGGACACAGTGAACTACCCCTACATTTTTAGGCCTGTACTACATAGACTGATATCATGTACAGCAAGGTTTTATGTTTCCAAGCTATAATATTGTAATGTTTTACACTCCTCTTTATCTCTCCACTTCCTTCTTTCTCCATTTATTTTTCTTTCTTTCTTCCTTTGTTTCTTTCTGTTTCTTTGTTTCTTCCTTTGTTTCTTTCTCTCTCTCTCTCTCTCTCTCTCTCTCTCTCTCTCTCTCTCTCTCTCTCTCTCTCTCCCCCTATCTCTCTCTCAGAGAACAGCAGTGCTGATCAGAAGCAGGCATGCAAGAAACACGAGCTCTATGTCAGTTTCAGAGACCTGGGGTGGCAGGTACCGTGCGCACCGCACACATTCCTCTGTCTCTCCCTCTTTCTCCTCTTCTACACTCTGTCCCCGCTGTTTCCCTCCCTGTCCTCCCTAATGCCTTTTCTTAGCAGAGACCTAAATCCAAAGTGATCTACAGTTCTCACTGTTGTCCATGATATCCATTACAACAGCTGGGTAAACAGTGGGTTATGCTAAGGAAAGGGGCAGATTTATTGCCTTACTAGGGCTCCACAGTTCACAACAAGTTCTGAGTTTAGAACCGGGATGCTTGTTGTTACTACTGAGGCTACCGTGACTACTGTGCCATGCATCACATGCTGATCACACAATCACATGAAGGATAACAGTGTGACTCTCTTTCTCTCTTTATCCACCCTCTATCCCTCTCTCTCTCTCTCTCTCTCTCTCTCTCTCTCTCTCTCTCTCTCTCTATATATATATCCCTCTCTCTATCCCTCTCTCTATCCCTCTCTCTCTCTCTCTATCCTCTCTCTATCCCTCTCTCTCTCTCTCTCTATCCCTCTCTCTCTCTCTCTCTCTCTCTCTCCCATCCCTCTCTCTATCCCTCTCTCTCTCCTCCCTATCCCTCTCTCTATCCCTCTCTCTCTCTCTCTCCTCTCTCTCTCTCCCTCTCTATCCTCTCTCTCTCTCTCTCTCTCTCTCTATCCCTCTCTCATCCTCTCTCTCTCTCTATCCCTCTCTCTCTCTCTCTCTCTCTCTCTATCCCTCTCTCCTCCTCTCTCTCTCTCTCTCTCTCTCTCTCTCTCTCTCTCTCTCTCTCTCAGGACTGGATCATAGCTCCAGAGGGCTATGCAGCTTATTACTGTGAGGGAGAGTGTGCCTTCCCTCTCAACTCCTACATGAATGCCACTAACCACGCCATCGTGCAGACACTAGTGAGTACCCTCCAAGAATAAACATGATACTTTAGTATCATTCATTCAGTCAATATACTAGACAGCGTCAACACAAAGACAACTGCATTGACATGTTATCAGTTCAGTATCTCCCTTACTCCAACCCCCCACCTCTTTACCCCCCCCCCCCTGTATAGGTCCACCTAATAAACCCAGACACCATTCCTAAGCCCTGCTGTGCTCCCACCCAGCTCCATGCCATCTCAGTGCTCTACTTGACGACAGCTCCAATGTCATCCTCAAGAAGTACCGCAACATGGTGGTCAGAGCCTGTGGCTGCCATTAGACTACAGCCAACCTGGAACCCTCACAACACACACACACATTCCTGCCTCTAAATATCCCTCAACACACGTGACTTTCATCTAGAGACTTGAATGGACACATGAATGAACTACATGTCCTAGAGTGCCTTGCCGTGCTGCTGGATAGGAGCTACATGAGGACTGGCAGACAATCATGATTATTGAGTCCAACTTGGAACACCCCCCCCCCTCCCCCCACACACACACTCTCTGTGCTTTCTACTGTGTATGAGACATTTTAAGCAGTGATTGTATAGTAATGCACAGTCAACAATATTTTGTTAATGTCAATATGTTTTCTGTGTAGTTAAAGGTGTTTTTCTAGATATTTTTGATCTATATTGTTTTTGTATGCTTTTTATGACTGAAAGACCAGGCTTTAGGAAGTGTGGATGCTCTATGGACTCTTCATGTACATTACTGTGTAAATAGTTTTTCAAACAAAGAGAAGCGTATTTATTTCCTGGTCTTGGGAATGTTAAGGGTAGGTTCAATGTTTCTCCTCTGTACTCCAGTGTCTACATGTACTGTATGTTATGCAACTCTTTACATTGCGTCTCACTCATCATACAGTATAGTACAAACACACCTCTCTCTTTCTCTCTCTCCCGCTCTCTTTCTGTCTCTTTCTTTCTCTCTCTCTCTTTTTCTATCTCTCTTGTTCTCTCCCTCTCTGTTTCTCACCATGCTTGCTCAGTTGTTTGTCCTGCACAGTACAGTGTTAAATCTATCATCAGTACGGACCTATCATTACACTCTTGTCATGGGAAACAACTCTGCCCTTTCCTCTCCATATCCCAAACATTGCCTTAATGTTACTCTGATGTCATACGCACACTAGTGTATTGACTCAGATATAGAAAGAAAATGGTTAGTTCTCTTCAGAAAAAACGACATTTGCATTAATATAGCTCTGTTTATAAGCTAGGGTTAAAAAAGTGTCACACAAGTCATTGAGAAACAATAATACAGACGTAAGAGAAAGAAGGGGGATTGAGAGAGAGAGATATGTGTATCTGTGTGCCAGGTCATTTTAGGATGAACTGTTTTTCTATCCTCTGCCGTAAAGTCTACCTTATTTAAGAGGACTATTTATTGAGAGCCGAGAAGGCTGGTATTCTCTGCCAATCTTATTAACTCACAAAAGTCTTTGTTTTACTGCAAAACTGGTTCAATAAAATGGGAGAAAGCATCACTGACTTTCTGGTGTCGGGTTTCTTTTCCCTAACCAACAGCACACTTTCCTCTCATCTATCCTCTTTTCTTTCCCCTCTTGGCGTTCTACCCTTTCTCGTCTTTCCTCACCCCTCTCCTCTCCCCCCTCACACCTCTCTCCTCTCCCCTCTCATCTCCTCACCCCTCTCCAGTGCATGCTCTACAGGGTGGCCAAGCCGGGCATGAACCCCCCAGATAGAATCTGTGCCCTTCCAGTTTTGTTTCTCCATAAACATAATAAATGGTATATGAATTACCCTGCCCGGTTTTGCCAATGTAGCACCGCTGGGAACTGCCAGTAGCGCAGACCGGGAAAGAGGCTATATGCTGGGTTTACGCTCATGATCTGAGGAGGGATGAGTGAGTGAGAGGGGGTGTAATAATGTAAAGTATTTAAAATCCCAAAATGTATTCTGATTGGGCATCTGGCCATGCAATGTCATAAGGTACCACCTTCATTACCTTGTTTAGGAAGCTCATTGGATCCCAGGTCGGGTTCTCACAGAAAGGGGGAAATGTTTCACTTTTGCAGACAGCTACAGCTTACCCCAGCCACTAGCACCTGCACCTCCGTTACTCCAGCCACTAGCACCTGCACCTCAGTTACTCCAGCCATTAGCACTTGCACCTCCGTTACCCCAGCCACTAGCACCTGACGAACTGAACCAGGGAAGCAGAGTTTATTGTGGCTCGCACATTCTTGCAAAATAAAATTGCAACCACAGCCGGCAGAAACAAATGGACCCCATCAGTGTTCTTCAAAGTCACGGCGGGCCTTTGTCTGTCAGCAATGACGACTGTGCTGTTGGCACTGAAACATGATTAACATTTTTGGGGCATCTACAGCAAAGTGCGAAAAAAAAAACCTGAAGAACCTATTCAGTGAACACAGAGTATGTTACATTAACGAAAAGCCCAGCTTGAAAAGTACATTTTGGAATCAGAAACTTCTCATGATGTTCAACACGCATGGAGGAGGCTGCAACTCCTCTAAATGGTTATCTACAACCTTTATGGCCCTGGCCAATGTTCCAGAATTATTTATTCATTGGTTTTCCCTCTTGTAAACCTACTGGTTGTTTGGCTCATTTGTGAATGTATAGTTTAGGCCATTTTCCTTCAATGCATCTTTTAGGTGTATCTATGAATCTTAATGCCATTAGGCTTCTTCCTTTTGTCGGTCTTATTGCTCTTGATAGATATACAGCTTTGGGTTATTTGATGGGTATATGGACAATGACCAATGTAGCCTAATGGTTGTGAGCCCTAGCGCAGTGCTCACGTTGTCCTGGCTGTCCACTCCGGTGGTGCTGAAAATGGCAGCGCTTATAACATTATCCTTTCATTGCGCTGACTGGCGGTAGCCTTCTGACCATGGTCCAGTCTTCATGGGGCTTCTCCTCAATATGCTTTCTTGTTTGTAAAATGACCGTTGTTCTGTATATGGATGCATTTCAGATAGGACTACATTTGAGTACATTTTGTATGTCGCAGTAGTAGGACCAATACCGTGTGTAGCCTACTCAAAGGAGTAGAAACATTCACTCTGTATCATTCATTTGCATTACACATTAGTTGTGTGATAGGCTACTGTAAATGTGATGTCAATACTATGAAAACACCCCCTCCCTGCTCTCTTGCTATAGTGTGTGCGTGTGTGTGTGTGTGTGTGTGTGTGTGTGTGTGTGTGTGTGTGTGTGTGTGTGTGTGTGTGTGTGTGTGTGTGTGTGTGTGTGTGTGTGGTGTGTGTGTGTGTGTGTGTGTGTGTGAAACTCTCCCCAACATCAAATATTTCAAACCTGTAAGAAACGGTCTTGGTTACACTCGTTGTGTAGTGTCACGTATTTGACAGGAATGTAGCCTATAGTTGTAATTACTGAAGTTTAAGCTATGAAGAATCTTTGATTCTGTGGTGCTCATTCTGCCGAGCTAATCTGTGCTTGTTGGTACAGTAGGTGCAAATGTGTAGGCCTACGGCAGATAAGGCTGCATTTCAAACTTGTATGTGGTATTGAGGTGCATATCTTTTTTGTGTTATTCGATAAAACAACGGTTGTTAATGTGTATGGCTACATATCAGATACATTTGTGAATAGTAGTAGGACCAAACTACCTTGTTTTATTAGGGCTCTAAAGCAATACTAGTTGTGCCCCAGGATGGATTTAAAATGTCATCCTGGAGTTGGGCCTGCACCTCTCTCCTCTCTCCTCTACCACTTCTCATCTCCCCTCCCCTCCTCTCTCACTCTTCACCCCTTTCTCATCTCATCTCCCCCTCTTCTCTTTCCGCATGCCTCGTCCCTCTCTCCTCTCCCCTCTGACTTCACCAGCATCCTGTTTATTAGATGGCTGGGATTAGTGCTCCTCGCCACCCGCAGACTTCCTAAACTCAGCGTATGTGTGTGGACAACAGGGTTTCAAACCAAGAGGCTGGAAAACAGGACAGTGTTTCAGTGTGTCAGCCTCCGTAGGTCAAAATATTTACACTTAGTAACCTGTAGCAACCTGGAGAAACGGACTAAATGAAATGGACCATTTCCATTTCAGCTCTGGTGTACGTCAGCCCCATTCCTCTGACCACAGGTGTCAGGGGTCAATAGGGTGGTAATGTGGCCCTCAATTCTCTGCACCCTTTACTCCCCTACTGCCCCCCTGCTCCCTGTCCCCAAACTTGACCCCAAACACTGCCTGTATTCAGCCCTCATCAACCCTCCAGACCTGACCCCCAGCAATACAGCCAAGCACCAACCCCCTATAGTAATGAATGAGGGATTTCTATGGCCCACCCATCCATCACGGGGCGGCAGGGTAGCCTAGTGGTTAGAGTGTTGGACTAGTAACCGGAAGGTTGCAAGTCTCAAACCCCCGAGCTGACATGGTACAAATCTGTCGTTCTGCCCCTGAACAGGCAGTTAACCCACTGTTCCTAGGCCGTCATTGAAAATAAGAATGTGTTCTTAACTGACTTGCCTGGTTAAATAAAGGTAAAATTAAAAAATTAAAAAATTAAATCACCACCTCTCCCTCTGACTTACTCTTGGTGTCACATTGTTATATGTCCCCACAGGCTCCACTGTTACCTCATCACACTGATGAAGAGAATGAACAGTTCTGTTTATTTGCTTCCCCCAGAGACTGACACTTGACGACCCCACACACACACACACACTTTGTTGACCGGGTATGGTTCCTAATCAGAGGCAGCTGGCTATCGTTGTCTCTGATTTGGGATCATACTTGGGCAGCCCTTTCCCACCTTCAGTTGTGGGATCTTGTTTCTGTGTAGGCCAACAAACCTGACTCAGTTACGTCAGCTCTGTCAGGAGGAATTGGCCAAAATTCACCCAGCTTATTGTGGGAAGCTTGTGGAAGGCTACCCGAAACATTTGACCCAAGTTAAATAATTTAAAGGCAATGCTACCAGATACTAATTGAGTGTATGAAAGCTTCTGACCCACTGGGAATGTGATGAAAGAAATAAAAGCTGAAATAAATCATTCCCTCTACTATTATTATTATTATTTCACATTCTTAAAATAAAGTGGTGATCCTAACTGACTGAGTTTAAATGTATTTGGCTAAGATGTATGTAAACTTCCGACTTCAACTGTATATGTGCAGTACCAGTCAAAAGTTTGGACACACCTGCTCATTCAAGAGTTTTTCCAGATTTTTACTATTTTCTACATTGTAGAATAATAGTGAAGACATCAAAACTAGTCACGAGGAAAATAATCATGTAGTAACCAAAAAAAGTGTTAAACAAATCCAAATATATTTCATATTTGAGATTCTTCAAAGTAGCCACCCTTTGGCTTGAAGACAACTTTGCTCACTCTTGGCATTCTCTCAACCAGCTTCACGAGGAATGCTTTTTGAACAGTCTTGAACGAGTTCCCACATATGCTGAGCACTTGTTGGATGCTTTTCCTTCACTCTGCGGTCCAACTCATCCCAAACCATCTCAATTGGGTTGAGGTCGGGTGATTGTGGAGGCCAGGTCATCTGATGCAGCACTCCATCACGCTCTGTCACGCCTTGGTCTTAGTATTTTGTGTTTTCTTTAATTATTTGGTCAGGCCAGGGTGTGACATGGGTTATTGTGGTGTGTTTTTGTCTTAGGGGTTTTGTGGGGTGTCTAAGTAGTCTAGGGCTGCCTGAGGCGGTTCTCAATCAGAGTCAGGTGATTATCGTTGTCTCTGATTGGGAACCATATTTAGGCAGCCATATTCTGTGAGTGTTTTCGTGGGTGATTGTTCCTGTCTTTGTGTTTGCACCAGATAGGGCTGTTTCGGTTTTCATTATTTCATTTCATTAGTTTTGTAGTTTCTGTATGTATAGATTTTCCTTCATTAAAATATATCATGAATCATCATCACGCTGCATTTTGGTCCGATCCTTGTTCTACCTCTTCGTCAGAGGAGGAGATAGAAGAACGCCGTTACACTCTCCTTCTCGGTCAAATAGCCCTTACACAGCCTGGAAGTGTGTTTTGGGTCATTTTCATTTGAAAAACAAATGATAGTCCCACTGAGTGCAAACCAGATAAGATGGCGTATCGCTGCAGAATGCTGTGGTAGCCATGGTGGTTAAGTGTGCCTTGAATTCTAAATAAATCACTGACAGTGTCACCAGCAAAGCACCATCACAACTCCTCCTCCAGGCTTCACGGTGGGAACTACTTATGCAGAGATCATCCATTCACCTACTCTGCGTCTCACAAAGACACGGCGGTTGGAACCAAAAATCTCAAATTTGGACTCATCGGACCAAAGGACAGATTTTCACTGGTTAAATGTCAATTTCTTGTGTTTCTTGATCCAAGCAAGTGTCTTTTTCTTATTGGTGTCCTTTTTGTGGCGGTGCTCATGAGAGTCAGTTTCATCATATATCTATATATTTTTTTAATTGAATCTTTATTTAACTAGCCAAGTCAGTTAGGAACAAATTCTTATTTACAATGACAGCCTACACCGGCCAAACCCAGACGACGCTGGGCCAATTTCACACCGCCCTATGGGACTCCCAAACATGACTGGTTGTGAAACAGCCTGGATTTGAACCAGGGTGTCTGTAGTGAAGCTTCAAGCACTGAGATGTGCCTTAGACCGTTGCACCAATAGGGAGCCCTTTATTTTGCAACTGCACTTGAAAAAAATGTCAAAGTTCTTGAAATGTTCCGCATTGACTGTCCTTCCTCTCTATATTACGAGTGTGCATCAAGGCAAAGGTTGGCTACTCTGAACAATCTCAAATATAAAATCTATTTTGATTTGTTTAACATGTTTTTGGTTACTACATTATTCCATATGTGTAATTTCATAGTTATGATATCTTCAATATTCTTCTACAATGTAGAAAATAGTAGAAATAAAGAAAACCCCTGGAAGGAGTAGGTGTGTCCAAACGTTTGACTGGTACTGTAGATAATATGGTCCTTGTTCTTGTACTTTCGGTAGGCCAGGCAATTTAATGGACTCTATTTCTACCAGTTGGTCTGACTGAAAGTACTGCTTGTTATTTTTTCATTGCTGGTAGTAAAAAAAGCAGAAGCTGGAAAGCCTTTCCAGAACAATCCTCTTAACTTTCACTTTCACATGGTATTTGTTATCAGGTTTCAGTACGTGGGCGAGTTAGATCTTAGCCAATAGGAGTCATTTGTGTGTGTGTTTTTATGAGTGCGTGTGTGTGTTATTGAGTGTGTGTGTGTGTGGCTGCATCCGTGCTTACGTGTGTGTGTTGGTTGTTCCAGCGGAAGATTGCGTTAGCGTAAGGTAATTCTAATCAGTTTGTGTGTGTGTGTGTGTGTGTGTGTGTGTGTGTGTGTGTGTGTGTGTGTGTGTGTGTGTGTGTGTGTGTGTGTGTGTGTGTGTGTGTGTGTGTGTGTGTGTGTGTGTGTGTGTGTGTGTGTGTGTGTGTGTTTGTGTGTGTGTGTGTGTGTGTGTGTGTGTGTGTGTGTGTGAGTGCACCTTTAAAGGTGATTTCCTATCTCAAAAGAATGTGAATACTGAGACAGCCAAGGACAAATCTTTACCTTGTTGGAACACTCCATCTCTGTTCCAAACATATATGTTGTGTGCTGACTTGTCCAGATGTTTCTCCCCCTTTGCGTCAGAGGCTACATTAACCTTCATTGTCACTGCTGTGGTGAAGAACAGGAACCCAAGCCTATAGCAGACAGAGAAACACGTACACACACACGCACACCCAGGCACATACACACACACGCGCAAACCCACGCACACACACCCATGCACACAACCACACGTGCACACCAGCGCGCACACCCACGCACACACCAGCGCACACACCCGCGCACACCCAGCACACACCCACGCACACATACACGCACACCCAGGCACACACACACACGCACACACACACACATGCACACCCAGGCACACACACACACGCACACAACCGCGCACACACCCGCACACACCCACGCGCACACACCCATGCACACACCCACACACACGCATACACGCACACAAACACACACACAATCACACACATACCTACATTTTTGAAGAAAGTGCGCATTGCCTGGCTGAGAGCAGGAAACAACATGACTACCCAGGGGGTCCTCTTTAATAACAACACACATTTATTCCAGTGTTGATTGAAGGGGACATCCCCTTGTTTCATCTGTCAAACTCTCTCCACTCCTCTCATCTCTGTACCTCACCACATAGACTGGGGGAGGAGAGATAGGCACAATTCCTTATGGGACAGCCTTTAATTGCTAAAAATGTATTTCAATGTTTTTCAGTTACTTTCAACCAAGCTATGATATATATATAGGGCTCCTGAGTGGTGTAGGAGTCTAAGGCACTGCATCTCAGTGCTAGAGGCATCACTACAGACCCTGGTTCGATTCCAGACTGTATCACAACCGGCCGCGAATGGGAGTTCCATAGGGCGGCGCACAATTGCCCAGCATCATCCGGGTTTGGTCGGGGTAGGCCGTCATTGTAAATAAGAATTTGTTCTTAACTGACTTGCCTAGTTAAATAAAGGATATATATATATATAACTATAACTTCATAATAATGTGATAAATATCTTCCCTCTCCTTTTTTATGTCTTTTTAGTGGGTCTTTTGATGGGGGCTACAATCATATTAATGATTTATGAAATGAAATGATCTGCAGGCCTATGTGGCCCTGGGACTTTACAACCCTTCATGAAATAAACGGATGTTTAGCTATTCATCTTGAAAGAGCATTACTGTGGTGCATGAAACTCCATCCACCGCATGAGGAAGGGAAAGACATAGTCTAGGCTACTCAGTCATCAGGAAAATAAACTAGGCTGATAGCTAACTGATAATAGATGACTTCAGATATTGAAACAGTTGTTTCGAAATGCTATAAATGGCATGCAATATTTGATCATAACTGAACGGACTGTAAGCCTATAAGGTAGAGGGATGTCTTGTTTTACAAAAGAATAGGTAAGCTAAAATTACTTATTCTAATAATGTATTTAGTATAAAATGGTTAAAAAAAATTTCACACCTCCCTGCACTCTGGGCGCTAAATGAGCCTATGACATGTAGCCTACAAATCCAGTCGGAAACTGAAAGTACTCTCACATGGATAATCTTTGCTTTAGCCCACGTTTTACTTTCATTTTCACTTAAAAAGGCGCCCCGAGCACTTCTACAGTGCTTGATGATTACTTTCATGGCGACATTTCCATGGTCATATTCGTTGTGCTGAAACATAGACGTTTTATTTGATAACAATTTATTTTGATGAATCATTTTGTGTTAGCATGTTATAGTCTGTGCAAAGAGGTATCATGTAATTAGGTCTACTTGTGGTCTACAAGTACAACTACAACTTTTAGATTTTTTGTTCGGAGCCTATTTGTTTCATATGTATTTTGAAGATGGAGGAGCTGGTCAAGAAAATGCGTTTGAGAGAGTGGCTGATAGCGCAGATAGACAGCGGAAAGTATGCAGGACTTACCTGGGAGAACGAAGACAAAACTATGTTCAGGATCCCATGGAAACACGCGGCAAAACAGGACTATAGTCTGAACGAAGATGCAGCACTATTCAAGGTTAGAATGTATATTGTGTTTCTACATTTTTTTCCACACAAGATTGGCAGTGTGTCTTGTCCAATTGTATTTAATAGAATGATCAATATATTGATATAGACCTAATTGATGGATTGATTTGGATGTCCATGTGCATATCAGTGCAAGTGTTACTCTTCTTCTATGTTCATCAGCCATTAACGCACTCTGTGTTTCTCTTTTGGCACGCATATCCTTCTTTGTGTGTGTGTGTGCATGTGTTTATGTGTGTGTGTGTCCCTACCAGGCGTGGGCAGTGTATAAGGGGAAGTATCGGGAGGGGAGGGACAAGGCAGATCCCACCACCTGGAAGACTCGTCTCCGCTGTGCCTTCAACAAGAGCACAGACTTCAAAGAAGTCCCAGAGCGCAGCCAGTTAGATGTATCCGAGCCCTACAAGGTCTACCACATCCAGGCAGAGCCAGAGACAGGCAGAGACTCAGGTACCAGTAACTGCAATGTTCAGTCTCATGAAGCTCTGGTGTAGAGAGCTCAGAGCCCCTTATGGGTTAAACGTGTGATTATTTACTCTCTATTCCTCCTCTGTCTCAGAATCTCCTCAGCCTGAGAGTCAGGTGACCATCCAGACCAGCCGCTCCAGTGTTCCACTGAGGAACATTGTCACATGCCATCCACAGGTAACACGGCAGGTTTTCTCTTCGATGCTGTGTTGCAGGTGGATAGTTTCTGCCATCTAGAGGATAATGGTTGCAATAACTTTACATTTACGTATGAATGAAGTTTTGCACATTTGCACTGAATGTTCTACAAGTCAGATCATTTGCTGTAAATATGTGTGTCCCCTCAGTCTGGCTGCAATAGTGAATCAGAGGCCAGGGATGGAAGAGTCAACTCCAGAGGTCAGTAATCATTCTCCATGTACTTGTGACTGGTATCTGAATAACTGAACAATGTTGAGTCAGATATATTTGTGTGCGTTCTCTCTCATCTAGAGGGCTTGGCAGGGGACCATGTGTACTACTGGTCCAACACAGGGAATCCTCAGAGGGATGGCTCTGCTCCTCTCTCCATAGTCGTCCCTACACCACAGATCTCTGGTAAAACAACCCGTACACTGCAGTATCATTCAAACTAGAGCCTGGAGGGTCTCAGTAGTGCTGGCACATCACGGGAAGTAGGGGTGCTGCTACAGCACTCCCAGAAAAACAGAACTGGGTGGTTGATGCTTGATTGATTAATTAGTGTGTGTGTGTTTGTGTGTGTGTGTGTGTGTTGCTTGCGTCTGTGTGTGTGTGTCCAGACTTGCGTGTGCGGGTGTGTCTGTTCTATCAGGGCCAGCTAGTAGTGGATGTGACCACCAGCACCCCAGACGGCTGTTTCCTCCTGCAGGGTCAGGTGCCCCTGGGGAATGAGAGGATCTATGGACCCTGCACAGCCCAACAGGTCCCCTTCCCCCTCCAGGGGTCATCCATCTTCCCCCGGGCATCGCTGAGGCCATGGGCCGCCTGCTGCCCCACCTGGAGAGGGGTGTCCTGGTGTGGGTTGCTCCAGACGGGGTGTTTATCAAGAGGTTCTGCCAGGGCAGGGTGTACTGGAGTGGCCCCCTGGCCCAACACACAGACAGGCCCAACAAACTGGACAGGGAGAGGACCTGCAAGCTGCTGGACACAGCTATATTTCTGAAGGGTAGGGGCCTTACTAAACCTTATCTCTCCATCCCTCTCCTTATCTCTATATCTCTCCCCCTCTCTCTCTCCATCCATCTCCTTATCTCTCTCCATCCCTCCCCTTTTGTTCCTCCATTCCTCTCCTTATCTCTCTCCATCTCTCTCTCTCTCTCTCTCCATCCCTCCCCTTCTCTCTCTATCCCTCCCCTTCTCTCTCTGCATCCCCTTCTCTCTCTCTGTTCCTCTCCTTATCTCTCTCTCCATCCCTCCCCTTCTCTCTCTCTCCATCCCTCCCCTTATCTCTCTCTCCATCCCTCCCCTTCTCTCTCTCTCTCAATCCCTCCCCTTATCTCTCTCTCCATCCTTCCCCTTCTCTCCATTCCTCTCCTTATCTCTCTCTCCACCCTCCACTTCTTTCTCTCTCATCCCCTTCTCTCCCCCATTCCTCTCCTTATCTCTCTCTCCATCCCTCCCCTTCTTTCTCTCCATCCCTCCCCTTCTCTCTCTCTCCATCCCCTTCTCTCTCCATTCCTCTCCTTATCTCTCTCTATCTCTCCACTTCTCTCTCTCCGCCCCTCCCCTTCTCTCTCTCCACCCTCCCCTTCTTTCTCTCATCCCTCTCCTTCTCTCTCTCCATCCCTCCCCTTCTCTCTCTCTCTCCATCCCCTTCTCTCTCTCCATCCCTCCTCTCTCCATCCCCTTCTCTCTCTCCATCCCTCCCCTTCTCTCTCTCTCTCCATCCCCTTCTCTCTCTCCATCCCTCCTCTCTCCATCCCCTTCTCTCTCTCCATCCCTCCCCTTCTCTCTCTCTCTCCATCCCCTTCTCTCTCTCCATCCATCCCCTTCTCTCTCTCCATCCATCCCCTTCTCTCTCTCCATCCATCCCCTTCTCTCTCTCTCTCCATCCCTCCCCTTCTCTCTCTCTCTCCACCCCCTTCTCTCTCTCCATTCCTCTCCTTATCTCTCTCTCCATACATCCCCTTCTCTCTCTCTCCATCCCCCCCTTCTCTCTCTCTTTCTCTCTATCCCCTTCTCTCTCTCCATTCCTCTCCTTATCTTTCTCTCATCCCTCTCCTTCTCTCTCTCTCCATCCTCCCCTTCTCTCTCTCCATCCATCCCATTCTCTCTCTCTCCATCCCTCCCCTTCCCTTTCTCTCTCCATCCCCTTCTCTCTCTCCATTCCTCTCCGTATCTCTCTCCATCCCTCCCCTTCTCTCTCTCCATCCATCCCCTTCTCTCTCTCTCTCCATCCCTCCCCTTCTCTCTCTCTCTCCATCCCCTTCTCTCTCTCTCTCCATCCCTCCCCTTCTCTCTCTCCATCCCCTTCTCTCTCTCCATTCCTCTCCTTATCTTTCTCTCATCCCTCTCCTTATCTCTCCATCCCTCCCCTTCTCTTTCCATCCATCCCCTTCTCTCTCTCTCCATCCCCTTCTCTCTCTCCATTCCTCTCCTTATCTCTCTCTCCATCCCTTCCCTTATCTCTCCACAGAGCTCCAGGACTATATCCAGGGGGCGGGACCCAAACCTCGCTATGAGATTGACCTCTGCTTTGGTGAGGAGTTTCCTGATGCCAGCCAACTGAAAACCAGGAAACTGATCATTGCACAGGTGGTTAATGGGATGGGGTCAGGAGTCACTGTGGATTAGGGAATTCCTGTGCTACAATCAGCAACTGCAACTGCAGTTGCTGAATCATATATTCTTATATAGTAATCCAGGTCTTTCCCTGCCAGTTGAGCAGTAAAACGCAGGTATTCCATCTACCAGCAGAGGTCCTCGTAGTCATAGTCAGTGACAATGTCTTCCTGTCTGTGTGTCTTTGTGTGCAGGTGGTGCCCCTGTTTGCTGTCAACCTACTGCATAGGTGCCTGAGGATGGGGACAGAGGGGAGACCACGCCTTCACACACACAAGACCATGGGGGAAGAGGGAGAGGGTCAGCCTCACCCCCTGCCCCAGCGGTAAGGAGCCCAGGACACCCCTCTGAGTAACCCCTGGGGAACATCACCAGTCCCCCCTGGTGGCCCCTCCTGTCCCAGCTTAGCCAGCCATGATGGGGGGTGAGTGGAGACTCAAGACACGGTCAGTGTAGGTTTACTGTATGCCCTGTGGAAAGCAACATATACCTCAACCTTAAGAGAGCAGAGAACAATATGATACGACACAGGTAGGAGCAAGTATGCTTGGAACAGATATTTCTCACATACATCTTAAATTGATAATCTGCAGTTGCTACATCTATTAAAAAAAGATAGAAAAAAGTAGGATATGTACCAAATGATTATTGAAGAATAAAACGTATAAATGTCTCATGAGGTTAGTTCAACAAAATATAAGCTTGTTTAACTCCAATGTTTGTAAACAAAGTAAATGTAAACAAACAATGTATAGCCTCAAAACATGGTTATACCTATAATTTTGATATCATGGATGGTCAGTCCTCACATCAATAGCGCTGTCTATGAATTTGAGATTGGTTACATTCCTCCAGCCCTGTAATCTACAGAGAAAGTCATACTTTTGCCAGTAAATGTTTGACATCTTTTGTCATTATGTTTTCTCAATGCGTTGTTTAAGCATTTTTATTTTACAGTATCTTGTACAATGTGAAAAACTTCCATTTACCTCATAATCAACTTGTGATAGAAATGTACAGTGTGTTTGGAAAGTATTCAGACCCCTTGACTTTTTTGACATTTTGTTACGTTACAGCGTTATTCAAAAATGTAAAACATCTTTTTTATCCCTCATCAATCTACACACAATACCCCATAATGACAGAAGCACCTTATTTACATAAGTATTCAGACCCTTTGCTATGAGACTTGAAATTGAACTCAGGTGAATCCTGTTTCCATTGATCATCCTTGAGATTTTTCTACAACTTTATTGTAGAACTGTAGTCCAACTGTGGTAAATTTAACTGATTGGACATGATTTGTAAAGGCACACAACTGTCAATATAAGATCTCACAGTTGACAGTGCATGCCAGAGCAAAAACAAAGCCATGAGGTCAAAGGAATTTAGAGAGCTCCAAGACAGGATTGTGTCGAGGCACAGATCTGGGGAAGGGAACCAAAAACGTTCTGCAGCATTGAAGGTCCCCAAGAACAAAGTGGCCTCCATCATTATTAAATGGAAGAAGTTTGGAACCACCAAGACTCTTCCTAGAGCTGGCCGAGCTGGCCAAATTGAGCAATCGGGGGAGAAGGGCCTTGGTCAGGGAGGTGACCAAGAACCCGATGTTCACTCCGACAGAGCTCCAGAGGTCCTCTGTGGAGATGGGAGAACCTTCCTGAAGGACAACGATCTCTGCTGCACTCAACCAATCAGGCCCGACGGTACAGTGGCCCGACGGAAGCCACTCCTCAGTAAAAGGCACATGACAGCCTGCTTGGAGTTTGCCAAAGGCACCTAAAGCACTCTCAGACCATGAGATTCAAGATTCTCTAGTCTGATGAAACCAAGATTGAACTCTTTGGCCTGAATTCCAAGCGTCACGTCTGGAGGAAACTTGGCACCATCCCTACGGTGAAGCATGGTGATGCCAGCATCATTCTGTGGAGAGGTTTTTCAGCGCAGGGCCTGGGAGACTAGTCAGGATGAGGCAAAGATGAATGGAGCAAAGTACAGAGAGATCCCTTGATGAAAACCTGCTCCAGAGCACTCAGGACCTCAGATTGGGGGCGAAGGTTCACCTTCCAATTGGATAACTACCCTAAGCACACAGCCAAGACAATGCAGGAGTGGCTTTAGGACAAGTCTCTGAATGTCCTTGAGTGGCCCAGCCAGAGCCTGGACTTGAACTCGATCGAACATCTCTGGAGAGACCTGAAAATAGCTGTGAAGCGAGCTCAAGAAGACTCGAGGCTGTAATCGCTGCCAAAGGTACTTCAACAAAGTACTGAGTGAAGGGTCTGAACACTTATGTAAATGTGATATTTCTATTTTTATTTAAATATACCAAAACTTCACAAAAACTGTTTTTGCTTTCTCATTATGGGATATTGTGTGTAGATTGATGAGAAAAATAGATTTAATACATGTTTTAATAAGTTTGTAACGTAACAAAATGTGGAAAAAGTCAAGGGGTCTGAATACTTTCCGAATGCACTGTATGTACAGCCAGTCTAGTAAACATATAAATGGTTTCATGTCCATAATGTGATGTTTGAACCTGTCACAGATGTATAGACCTGATTATAGATCAAATGAATCATAAAATAATAATTTAAATAATAAACTTTTCTCTTGTCGTGTTAGAACTAAAGTGTTGGCTGTGACATCAATTATTAGTAGTATTAGTGCACACCAGGGGTAAGAACCGGTTCAGGGAACAGAACTGAAACCTGGAAAAGAATCATGAACGAATGTGATCTATAAAGGTTCTGTTCAGAAAAAAGAATGGTTCTGTTCAGAACGAAACAATTGGAAAATGATTTTGGTTTCAACCCCCTGCTTGACTGCTCCCATAATGGCAATGTTTTGATTACGATGGGTCTAGAGGAAAGATGGAATTATAATGATATACCATAATATGGGAGAATTGGATATTCTCTCTTTCCAATGACATGAAGCAAATCAACATCTTATATGGGAAGAAATTCACCTCATTCAGTATAAATCTATAAAGCTTTTTTAATATTATTTCTAGCAAACATTATATAACAGACACACAATTTTAAAAATATAATTTTTTTTATAGCTATAACAAAAAATAAAATAAAAAATGGACAAAAAAAAGTTCAAAAACTAAAGTGAAAGAGTGTGCTGAAAAAGATACCCGTATCTGAGCTTTAAAATACTTTCAATCATTTTTCCCTGCGCTCCAACACATACAGTACATGGAGAAAAGAAAGGGGAACAGAAGGGGTACAGAGTACAGTAAAATAAATAAATATGTTCACATACACCAAGTAGATGCAGTGAAATGTGTTTTACAGGGTCAACCATAGTAGTACAGCGCCCCTGGAGAGAATTAGGGTTAAGGGCACACTGACAGATTTTTCACCTTAACGGCTCGGGTATTTGAACCAGTGACTTTCGAACCTTTCAGGTCCTGGCTCAACACTCTAACTGCTAGGCTACCTGCCACCCTACAGTACCTAGGGGTCAAATGTCTGTTCACAAAGCATCGTGTTCAAACTTGTTATTAGCACCATTACTCTCCCTCTATCTTGCCTTTTTCGAGGCAAGGTGACACAGACCCGTCTGTGTGGGAGGGGACTGTCTGTTATGAAGTTTTCATGAGTGTTTTTCCCTTTGCTGAGACATTGTTAAGAACAAGGGCAATGCCTTGGCGAACAAGCGATTGACATGACCCCCCGATAACGAGAATAGTAAAAAGGCAAAGAGTTGCTGATACTTTCGTTCACCTTGCCTGCCCAGATCCACCGACCGACCGGCTGACAGACTTCGGCTCAGAAGAAGCTAGAAGATTTAAAACTGAGAACACATTGCGAAAGTGACAATCAGAGAGGTTGCATTAAATCGGTTTAGCATAGAACATCTGTAATGTAACATATAGTCATTTTTTGGGGCTCTGTACTCCAGAACTTTGGATGTGAAATTATACAATGACTATGAGGTAAGTGCAGACTGCCAGCTTTAATCTGAGAGTATTTTCATCCATATCAGGTGAACCTTATAGAAATGACATATAGGGGACCAAAAGTATTGGGACAAATTCACTTATATGTGTATTAAAGTAGTCAAAAGTTATTATTTGGTCCCATATTCCTAACAAGCAATGAGTACATCAAGCTTGTGACTTAAAAAATAAATAGAAATAAAATGCTAACCTCCTCTGTTATTGTAATAGTGAGAGGTTAGCATGTCTTGGGGGTATGATATAAAATGCTAACCTCCTCTGTTATTGTAATAGTGAGAGGTTAGCATGTCTTGGGGGTATGATATAAAATGCTAACCTCTGTTATTGTAACAGTGAGAGGTTAGCATGTCTTGGGGGTATGATATAAAATGCTAACCTCCTCTGTTATTGTAATAGTGAGAGGTTAGCATGTCTTGGGGGTATGATATAAAATGCTAACCTCCTCTGTTATTGTAATAGTGAGAGGTTAGCATGTCTTGGGGGTATGATATAAAATGCTAACCTCCTCTGTTATTGTTATAGTGAGAGGTTGGCATGTCTTGGGGGTATGATATTTCTGCGTCACTCATCATTATTCACGATTCATACAGGACTACCTGTAATCATGTTAGCATCCACATTAATGTAGAAGTGTTCAGAAACATTCTCTTCTTAGTAACTCCAAAATTACACAAAAATGATTTACCATTCATTTCTACTGGGCACAAACAGCTAATGCAGCCAACAAGTTTGTAGAGTCACAAGCTTGATGCGTGCAAGGAGTATGGGACCAAATACTAAACTTTTGACAACATTAATGCATATAAGTGAATATATACTTTTGGTCCCCTAAAATGGGGGGACTATGTACAAAAAGCACTGTAATTTCTAAACGGTTCACCTGGTATGGATTAAAATGTTCTCAAATTAAAGCGTCAGTCTGCACTTTAACCTCATAGCCATTGTATCATTTCACATACAAAGTGCTGGAGTACAGAGCCAAAACCACAACAAAATTGTGGCTTTCCCAATAATTACAGAGGGCAGTGTATATACAGTATCTGTAATAGACTTCTTTAATACAGTTTACTTTCACACTGATTGAAAATCGATACCCTGCAGAAAACACTTGTCAGTATATAAGGGTGCTTGATTCTCAAGTGCTTGATTCTCACTAAACATCTCATACTGTCAATGTGGAGCTCAAACTGCTGCCCCTCAGACTGCTGCCCCTCAGACTGCTGCCCCTCAGACTGCTGCCCCTCAGACCACTGCCCCTCAGACCGCTGCCCCTCAGACCGCTGCCCCTCAGACTGCTGCCCCTCAGACTGCTGCCCCTCAGACTGCTGCCCCTCAGACCGTTGCCCCTCAGACTGCTGCCCCTCAGACTGCTGCCCCTCAGACTGCTGCCCCTCAGACCGCTGCCCCTCAGACCGCTGCCCCTCAGACCGCTTCCCCTCAGACCGCTTGTCCTCAGACCGCTTGTCCTCAGACCGTTGCCCCTCAGACTGCTACCCCTCAGACTGCTGCCCCTCAGACTGCTGCCCCTCAGACTGCTACCCCTCAGACTGCTGCCCCTCAGACCGCTGCCCCTCAGACTGCTGCCCCTCAGACCGTTGCCCCTCAGACCGCATGTCCTCAGACTGCTGCCCCTCAGACTGCTGCCCCTCAGACTGCTGCCCCTCAGACCGCTGCCCCTCAGACCTCCCCTCAGACCGCTGCCCCTCAGACCTCCCCTCAGACCGTTGCCCCTCAGACCGCTGCCCCTCAGACCGCTTGTCCTCAGACTGCTGCCCCTCAGACCGCTGCCCCTCAGACCGCTGCCCCTCAGACCGCTTCCCCTCAGACCGCTTGTCCTCAGACTGCTGCCCCTCAGACCGTTGCCCCTCAGACTGCTGCCCCTCAGACCGCTTGTCCTCAGACTGCTGCCCCTCAGACTGCTGCCCCTCAGACTGCTGCCCCTCAGACCGTTGCCCCTCAGACCGCTGCCCCTCAGACCACTGCCCCTCAGACTGCTGCCCCTCAGATTGCTGCCCCTCAGACTGCTGCCCCTGACTGCTGCCCCTCAGACCGCTGCCCCTCAGACCGTTGCCCCTCAGACCGCTTGCCCTAAGACTGCTGCCCCTCAGACTGTTGCCCCTGTCTGAGGTGTGTTAAGCTAAGATTGGGAGATGGGAAAGAGGGGTATGGGCTCATGCTTTGGGCAGCAGTGTGGACACCCTTAAAGTTGCCTGTTCTATGTCCTTCCCTGCAACCCTGCCTCGTGCTCTCACACAAGGAGGGTGTATTTGTGCTTGCGTGTGCGCTCTACTGCCACTTCCTCTGCTTGGAGCCGTGAGGTAAATTGGTGGTCTTGTCAATCCCAGTAGTTCCGGTGGGAGGAAGGAGGTCGGGGGCTGACCATCGCCTCTTGCGTGGGCGTGGCTGCTCCTGGGTGGGGGGGTCTACAGGGGGAGGAGGGAGAGAAGGAGGGACAAGAGCAGGGGAGGGATGAGGAAGAGGAGGAGGAGGGAGAGGAGGGGGCATATCCTCCCTGTGTGTGCTGGCCCTGGCCTGGGTGTGTGTCCTGTGGCCCCGGGGGACTGTGCGTGTGTGTAAGGGGGTGAGGGCCAAGCAGATGTCTCCCTCGCTGAGCTGGCGGCAGGACAGGCCGTAGAGCTGGGCGGTTCTCTGGGGACAGCAGGAAGACCAGCCGCGGTCACGCACGAAGAACGGGTACTCCACCAGAACCGTCAGTAACTCCTACATGCACAGAACAACAACAACATATTCACAACTGTGCTGGAATCTACATAATTTTTACTAAGGATAGGAATTTCAATTAATGATTTCAACTATTGTTGTTGAAAGGAAATTTGTCACGTTTACATTACGTGAATAGAGCAGATTAAACATGTTCGCTTTACTAGTGCCTTTTATAAATAAATGTAATTTATTGTCTAGCAGTGACTCAGATAGAAATATAGAGAATCGATGAGCCCTTGACCTGAGTGTTGCTGTCTGTGAGAAGGACCTGCAGGTGGTTGAAGCCGTGTGTGTTGCTGGGGCCGATAAGCAGCACGGTGCAGGTACTCAGGTGGAACTCTGGGGAGGTGTCAGCACTCCTCAGGAAGTCCTCCGTCCTCAGCTCTTCCACACGCTTCAAACGACCCCCCACCAGCTCAATCAGAGAACCCTTGGCAAAGTGAGGTAGGAGCGCTGGGGGGATGTGGTGGGGGGCAGAGGGTGAGGCGGTCATGTGGGGTAGGAAGGGGGAGGCAAGGGGACGCGAGTACTGCTGCCCAGGAGAGAGCTCTCTGCTGTCTTTATTTCCGTCTCTTTTATTGTCTATCTCTCTGATGTCTATGTCTCCTTCAGGCTCTCTTTCTCGCTCTTGTTCTTGTTGTCTGTCTCGTTCTCTGTCTTTCTCTGTGCTGTGGCTGTTGGGCTGCCCCTGGGTTGAGTGCTGTGAGTTCCTCATGGTGTGCAGGCCATACAGAGAGCTGCCTGAGGGGCTGTACAGCGGGTAGTGCTGAGCCTGGGCCTGGGTACTGAGCTGGCTGGGCTGCAGGGTGGAGTAAACAGAAGCCAGGGAGTAGTAGACATGAGCCTCCGCCACAGAGCCCCCCAGGGGGTCCAGTAGCTCCCCTCTCCCTGCCCGGGCCTCTGCCCCATGGGGCTGGGGACTAGTGGGGATCAGGGTGGAAATCCCAGCCTTTGGCGTCCCACAGGGATCCCTGTCCTGCAGAGAGGAATGTGAGTCAGGGCCCTCCGGAGGTGTCGCTTGGAAATCTCGGAAACCTGCAAACTGCTCGAAACGCCCTGTGGGAACCTCCTGGTGTCTCCATCTCCCGTTGGCATGGGAACCGTGGGGGCTGCCGCCCAGCCTGGCACTGCCGCTGGGTTTGTTCTTGTACTCTCCTGAGGGGAGTGCCACCCTAGAGGCAGAGGCAGTCCTGCTGCCTGGCACGTCCAGCCCGTTGGGCCTCTTGCCCAGGTACCTGTGTCTGCCCTCAGTCAGGGAGTGGTCACGGGGGTAGAGGGAGGGCTGGCTGAACAGGTGAGAGGGGGAGAAAAGAGAGGAGCTGTAGTCCCTTCGGCCTGTGTTGAAATAGGACCACATGTCTCTTGATTCAGTGGGGAAGGGGCTCTTAAAGGAGGAAGAGGATGAGGAGGGGGAGGGTGGCAGGATTTCACCTTGGAGACACCTGGAGTGATGGGGGAAGGGGGTGGGGAGAAGATCATCCCCCTTCCCTACCTGGTCTTTGAGGAAGAGAAAAGGGACGGAGGAGGGGTAGGCCAGGTGCCATGGCAGAGGGAGGGGGATACACGGGGATGGGAGGGGGGGTGGGATAGAAGGTAGCAGGCTGTGGCGGTTCGTCAAAGCCTCTTCACTGCTCCCCCTGCCCCCCTCCCCCCTCCCTGAGCTGCTTGAGGGCCGGGTCCTGGGGGGCGTGGCGGGTGGTTTGAACTCGTCCAGGGGGGGGTGCTGGTTGGCCGAGCCATCCCGGAACTCCCTCTTCTTTGGGGGGAGGCACTCTTTGCCGCGGTCAGGGCTGGGATTCATGGGTGGGTGCCAGCGGCGGCGGGCACGGGCCCCTGTGTTTGGGCGATGGCTAGGTCACATGGGCCTCACGGGATAAAAAGGGGCGCAGAGAGAGGGATGGGCCTCGACACGGCATCACTGTCAGATCACTGTAACCACAGAGAGACAGGGCAGGAGGTGAGAGAGAGAGGGAGACAAAGTGAGGAAGTGGGAGGGGGGGCAGAGAGAAAGAGAGATTGAGTGAAGTGTGTACATATCAGAGTGAAATGTGGACAGTCTGTCAGGCCTAGCTGTCAAGAGTTGTCAGGACTTAGCAGTCAGACTGCTCTGATACACACAAACAAACCAACGCCTGACACAGATACAGGCAGAGAATGTTTTCTCTCGCCTGTGCACATTCTGTAATCCTTTGGAGGGTGGGCTGCAAATACAGCAATGCAGATTTGATTAGACAGCCTGGAGTCTCTGATGTCAATAGAACTTCAGACAATGAATCCCAACCAGAATGCCTATTCTATCAACTCCGTGGGCCAACTCTTGCTCACCAACTACAGTTCTCGATCGTTGTAGTTGCTACACATATTAATTACATTGCTGGTAATGTGGTCGGGACTGAAACTACCCAGTTTATTGGTCTCATTCAAGAAGCACATGAACTCCCACAAGTGTTCTAAAAATACGCTGCACATTGTGCGAACAGTGCAGTTCGGAGGCAGTGCAGTATATCTGTAAAAACACACATGCTGTATAAACTCCCAGCAGGAGGCGTTTCATCTCTCTCTCTCTGAGGATGGAACATAGAGATATGGTTTATTCTCATGAAGTGCCTCCCTCACACCCCTGAGGGCTGTTCCTCTATGTCCTATTTACTACCGCAGGTACACACACTTTCTTACACACGCATGGAGGCACACACACGCACACACACACACACACACACACACACACACACACACACACACACACACACACACACACACACACACACACACACACACACACACACACACACACACCCCTCAAGCTGCTATAACTCTATCTCACTCCCCCTACAATGGACAGAGCTGGTCACCACCCACACTAAGCTGAGAGGAACACTGTTGATATCACCAAGGGTGGTGTGTGTTCGAGTATGTGTGTGTTTCCCTCTATTTTGTACATTCAGAAAGTATTCACACCCCTTGACTTTTCCTACATTTTGTTTTCTTACAGCCGGAGTTTAAAATGGATTACATTTAGATTTTTTTGTCTACACACAGGGGAATTATGTGGTTCGAAATTTTTACAAATGATAACAAAAATATAAAGTTGACACGTCTTGAGTCAATAAGTATTCAATCCCTTTGTTACGGCAAGCCTAAATAAGTTCAGAAGTAACAATGTGCTTAACAAGTCATATAATAAAATGCATGGACGAATAGGATTTTCAGAATTTTTGAATGACTACCTTATCTCTGTACCCCAGACATTGAATATCCCTTTGAGCATGGTGAAGTTATTAATTACACTTTGGATGGTGTATCAATACCTCCAGTCACTACAAAGACACAGGAGTTATTCCTAACGCAGTTGCCGGAGAGGAAGGAAACCACTCAAGGATTTGAAAACAGTTACAGCGTTTAATGGCTGTGATAGGAGAAAACTGAAGATAGATCAACAACATTCTAGTTACTCCACAGTACTAGCCTAATTGACAGAGTGAAAAGAAGGAAGCCTGTACAGGATAAAACATTTCAAAACATACATCCTGTTTGCAACAAGGCACTAAAGTTATACTGCATAAAATGTGGCAAAGCAATTCACTTTTTGTCCTGAATACAAAGTCTTATGTTTGAAGCAAATCCAATCCAACATATTACTGAGTACCACTCTCCATATTTTCTTTACTCCATTTTTCATGGTATCCAATTGTCAGTAGTTACTGTCTTGTCTCATCACTACAACTCCCGTACAGACTCGGGAGATGTAAAGGTCGAGAGCCATGCATCCTCCGAAACAGAACCCAACCAAGCCGCACTGCTTCTTAACACAGCACACATCCAACCCAGAAGCCAGCCGCACCAATGTGTCGGAGGAAACACTGTACACCTAGTGACCTGGTCAGCATGCACTGCGCCCGGCCCGCCACAGGAGTCACTAGTGGGCGATGAGACAAGGATATCCCTGCCGGCCAAGCCCTCCCTAAACCGGACAACGCTAGGCCAATTGTGCACTGCCCCATGGGTTTTGACTCAGGGTTGTGAATATTTATGTAAATGGATATTTGTGTACTTGATTTTAAATACATTTGCAAAATTGTTTAAAAACACGTTTTCACTTTGTCATTATGGGGTATTATGTGTAGATAAGTGAGAGAAAAAAATCTATTTAATAAATTTTGAATTCTGTAACATAATAAAATGTTGAGTAAGTCAAGGGGTATGAATTCTCCACCGCCCCACCAGCACAGCTCCCGCCGCTGTTACTGCCACCGCCACATAACGCCCACCACCCACCAGTCCTCTCCAACACGCACTACTCGGCTAGCCCGCACGGCTGTCTGCCCCGACTGTCTGCCCCGACTGACAATTCTTCCTGTCTCGCTACCTGCCACCATTAGGCATGTAAATCTTGGTTGGGGAAAAAAATGCATGCCAGCAAAGCCACTACACAACACAACACTAAACAATACATTAACTGCACTATAACGGTGACAAATGGTGGCCACAAACTGTTAAGGCCTACATAAAGCTGTCCCAACAGAAGAGTCCCTACAGCTGTCCCAACTTCTTACCACTACTACACCTGGCTATCAGCGGAGCCTTGTCTGGCAGTGAAACAGTTAATTCAGCCTTGTTTACTGCCTTTTAAAAAACATAGCTGATATGGCTGACTTGCTCAAACAAATGTGTTTTTTACGGACAATTGAGATATACAAACTATGGCATACGAGCAGATAATACGAGCAGCGTCGAGCAGATAAGAGGCAATCCGTAATTTCAAATAAGACATTAATGAGTGAGCTAGGGCTGACGTAGTCAATATAACTATTTGTTCAGCACTTTTGAAATGTACAGCGACAGAATTCAGAACATGGGCCGTTCTTACAGTGTTATCCCTGTTCACTAAGTCAGAACAGTAGGATAAATAAAGGAGGCATATAAGCAGACAATGAAAACTCTTATAATATTTGATGATGACATGTCACATCTGCTCCTGCTACACCCCCTAGTGGACATCCGGTGTCTCCTTGACCTGCAGCCATTCCCCCAGTTCTCTCCCTCTCCCTCTTCTTCTCTCTCTGTGTGTGTGATTGTGTGGTTGGAGACAGGTGTGCTGGAGTCATAGCAGTTCCCCACCAGCTGCAACCCGTTCCATAATCAAAACCTCTACAAATACTCTGTCCTGCCACTTCCACTCTGCCAGATCGTAATATCCGTTCAGTCAGTCATGCTTCTAGCTATTTGTTGTTATTTAAGATCCTGTTGTGCCCATTTCCTCGCCTGACGCTGTTTCTCCTCTCACTGCAGTTTTGCAGCTCTGACTCTGACTCTGGTTCCTGTTCCACATCTCAGCACCCTGCTATCCTGTTCTGAATTCAACTCATCACTCCCTTGGATTTGACCTTGGACCTTTTTTCCCGCTTCCCAACCCAGCTCACTCTAACCTCAGCCTCCACATCTGGTTTCCTATAACTCATCCAAGCTTCCCTGGATCTGCACTTCATCTCTCCCTGTGTTGCAATAAATATCTTGGTTCATTCATCCCTGTTTCCTGGTCGGAGTCTGCTCTTGGGTTCGCCTGTGCTGCTCCACTTAACAGTACGATCTGGCCAAGATACGGCTGGCCAAACCCAGCAGACTCGGATACTCTCCACCAAATTCTCATTAGTCAAGGCGCCCTGCTCAATCAACATAACCAATCCCTAAAAACCCTTCTGGAGATTACCAATGAGTTTTCATGGAGCCTGTCTATACTACAGGGCCGAACATTCGCCCAAAGCTCACAACCGGTCCCAAGTCCTTAGCCTGTCCCAAGCCGTTTGTTCCTACTCCCAAGCGCTATGAGTACAATGTTCAATGTTCACTTTGAGCAACAGCCCTACTCTTATGCTAGTGAACGATCCAAGATTTAGTTTTTGATTGGTTGCCTCTGTGGTGCAGCACTTTCCTGGGCACAGCAGTGGCTGTGTGGGATAGACGGTCACCCATTTGCTTCTCCTATAGCAGATTCACGGAGGAGATGAGGAGGGTCTTCGACCACCCGGTTTGCGGAAAGGATGCTGCTAAACGACTCCTGTCTCTCCAACAAGGCGCCCAGAGTGTTGCTGAAATAGCATGTGAGTTCCGCACCCTCGCCGCAGAGAGCGACTGGAATGAGGAGGCTCTTCAGGGAGCATTCCGGAACTCACTCACTGAGACCCTCAAGGACGAGTTGGTGTCCAGGGAGGAGCCTGATGATCTTGATGAACTCATTCTCTCACTATCTCGCAACAAAGCATCATTCACTCATACTGCCAAACATACCCTCGTAAAACTGACCATCCTACCGATCCTCGACTTCAGCGATATCATCTACAAAATAGCCTCCAACACCCTACTCAACAAATTGGATGCAGTCTATCACAATGCCATCCGTTTTGTCACCAACGCCCCATATACTACCCACCACTGCGACCTGTATGCTCTCGTTGGTTGGCCATCACTTCATACTCGTCGCCAAACCCAGTTCCTTCCAGTTCTCTGCTGCCAATGACTGGAACGAACTGCAAAAACACTGAGGCTGGAGACACATATCTCCCTCACTAGCTTTAAGCACCAGCTGTCAGAGCAGCTCACAGATCACTTCACCTGTACATAGCCCATCTGTAAATAGCCCATCCAACTACCCCATCCCCATACTGAATTTATTTATTTATCTTGCTCCTTTGCACCCCAGTATCTCCACTTGCACATTCATTTTCTGCACATCTACCATTCCAGTGTTTAATTGCTATTTTGTAATTACTTCGCCACCATGGCCTATTTATTGCCTTACCTCCCTTACCCTACCTCATATGCACAACCTGTATATAGACGTTTTCTACTGTATTAAGGACTGCATGTTTGTTTATTCCATGTGTAGCTCTGTGTTGTTGTATGTGTTGAACTGCTTTGCTTTATCTTAGCCAGGTCGCAGTTGCAAATGAGAACTTGTTTTCAACTAGGCTACCTGGTTAAATAAAGGTGGAAAAAAAAAAAAAAATTTGACACCCGTCTCTGGGAGCGGTGGAGGGAGAGGGTAGGTAGGGTTGCAAGTTCCTTAACATCTGCTTCAGTGCCTTACCCTTCTCCTCCGACTGCATCCCTACCCAAGGCATGTTCTAAGCCTGAACCCATGCAGCTCGCCCGGACCCGTCTATCTCCAGAGGAGAGGCAGCGGTGTATCTATACTAGGAGCTGTCTATATTGTGGCCAGGCTGGCCACCTGGTCTCCACTTGTTTCCTGCGTCCAGTAAGAGGAGGCTCGGCCGTTATGGGGGAAATACTGTTGCGTCAAATTGCCGGCCCATCTTCCCCCAGACCCCTGTTTGAGGCCAACCTTGTGTGGCAGAGCCAGGCTTTTCCTCTGTCTGCACTAAATAGATTCTGGTGCCGACGAGAGCTTTCTGGACCAAGGCGTTGTTAACCAGTTGGGCCTGGACACCGTTTCACTTAACGAACCTCTCGATGCCAATGCTCTCAATGGTAAGCTTCTCTTCCGTGTCTGTGAGAGAACCATTCCAGTCATCCTGCGTCTCTCTGGTAATCACCAGGAAAAGATCAGTTTACACATAATCAACAGTCCCAACTCTCCCCTGGTTCTGGGCCATCCATGGTTAAAACTACACAACCCACAGATTGACTGGACTACCGGGAGAGTAACTCCTTGGAGTACCTTTTGTCATTCCAATTGTCTACATTCTGACCTTCCATCTGCCTTGTCTGTACCCCAGTCCATTCCAGAACCCCCGGATCTGTCTTGTTTTCCTCCAGAGTATCACGGTCTAGCTCCTGTGTTCAGTAAGCACCCCACCCCATCTCTGCCGCCTCATCGGCCGTACGACTGCGCTATAGAGCTTCAGCCTGGCGCTCCTCTCCCCAGTAGCAGGTTTTATAACCTCCCTTGCCCTGAGCAAGAGGCTATGGAGGAATACATCCAGGATTCCCTGGCTGTCGGACATGTCAAGCCTTCTTCCTCTCTGGTGGGAGCTGGGGTTTTCTTTGTCAAGAAAAAAGATGGGTCATTGAGGCCATGCATAGAATAGTATCACTGTGGGCCCGTGGTTTGAATAGTATCACTGTCAGGAACAAGTATCCCATGCCACTCATCAGCTCTGCTTTTTCCCTCTCCATGGTGCCACGGTTTTCACTAAACTCGACCTCCGGAATGCCTACCACCTCAGAGAGGAGGAAAACGGTGTTCAACACACCACTTGGACACTTTGAGTATTTGGTCATGCCGTTTGGTCTCACTAACGCCCCTGCTGTTTTTACGAGCCTGGTGAATGACGTTTTGAGGGATGTTATTGGATGCTTTGTTTTTGTCTATGTGGATGACATTCTTTTTTCAAAGACCTTGAGGCTCACAAGCAAGGCGTTCACCAAGTCCTCCAACTGCTGTTGGAGAATAAACATTTTGTTAAGGCTGAGAAATGTGAGTTTCATGTTTCCTCTGTGTCCTTTTTGGGTTACATTATTACACAAGGACAGCTACGAATGGACCCTGCTAAGGTTAGGGCAGTCACAGAGTGGCCTTTGCCCCTCTAATCTGAAGCAGCTACAGCATTTTCTGGGGTTTTCCAATTTTTACAGACGTTTCATCCGTGACTACAGCCGTTTGGCAGCTCCTCTCACCACCTCCATTCCGTTCCACTGGTCCCCAGAGGCAGAAGCAGGGTTCTGGAAACTCAAGCACCGCTTCACTTCCGCTCTGATCCTCACCCAGCCAGACCCAGAACTCCAGTTTGTCCTCAAGGTGGACGCTTCCGACACCAGGGTAGGTGCTGTCCTGTCTCAACGTTCACCCTCTGATCAGAAGCTCCATCCGTGTGCCTTGTCCCGCAAGCTCTCACCTGCAGAGAGAAATTTTGACATAGGTAACCGGGAACTTCTGGCCATGAAGCTGGCTCTTGAGGAGTGGCGTCACTGGTTATAGGGCTCGGTTCTCCCCTTCATTGTGTGGACGGATCATAAAAACCTATCCTACATCCAGACCGCCAAACGTCTGAAATCTCGGCAGGCTAGGTGGGCATTGTTTTTCGGAAGATTCAACTTCACACTCACTTATCACCCCGGATCAAAGAATACTAAGTTCACCGCAGACAGCACAGGTTCTGAGCCAGAAACCATTATGCCATCCTCCTGCATCGTTGCCGCTGTCTCCTGGGAGAACGAGTCCTGTGTTCTCCAGGCTCAGCAGAACCAACTTGACCCAGGTAACGGTCCTAGTAAGGCTCTGTTTGTGCCAGATTCAGTTCGCTCTGAAGTTCTTCAGTGGGCCCATTCTACTCACCTCATGTGTCACCCTGGCATGAACCGGACTGTCGCCTTCCTGCATCAGCGATTTTGGTGGCCAACCATGGAAAAAGACGCTCAGGAATTCATCTCAGCCTGCTCGGTCTGTACCTGGAACAAAACCTCCACCAGGGTCTGCTTCGCCCTCTTCCCATACCCAGTCACCCCTGGTCACACATAGCTCTGGACTTCGTCACTGGCCTTCCCCCAACAATAACTCAGTCATCCTCACTATTATTGACCAATTTTCCAAAGCGGCTCACTTCCTTCCCTTCTCCAAGCTTCCTTCCTCCAGGGAGACTGCGGACCTGCTGGTATCCCATGTGTTGCGGCTGCCTGGCATCCCTATTGACATTGTTTCTGACAGGGGACCCCAGTTTACATCCCAGGTATGGAGAGCCTTCTGCACAGCAGTTGGTATTAATGTTAGCCTTTCATATGGATATCACCCCCAGACCAACGGCCAGACCGAGTGGGCCAACCAGGAGTTGGAGAGGGCCCTACGCTGTGTGACTTTGGCTAACCCTTCCTCCTGGAGTGCCCAGTTACCCTGGGTGGAATATGCCCACAATACCCTCATCAACGCCTCATCAGGTATGTCACCCTTTGAGTGTGCCCTGTGTTAACAACCCCCCTTGTTCCCTGCCCAAGAGGTCGAGGTAGCGGTGCCCTCGGTCCAGGACCACATGCACCGTTGTCATCGCACCTGGAGGAGGGCGCGGGCTGCTCTTCTTTGTACCAGGACCCAATCCCAGCCTAACCGTCGCCGTGCTTCAGCTCCAGTCTACACTCCAGGCCAAAAGGTATGGCTCTTGTCTAAGGACTTGAAAGTGGCTTCCAGAAACTAGTGCCCCGATTCATTGGCCAATTGAGATTCGTCATATCATTATCCCATCTGCTGTGCATCTGAAACTCCCAGACTCTCTCAAAATCCACCCCACAATCCATGTGTCTTTGATTAAACCAGTCTCCCCCAGTCCCCTGTCCACCCTGCAGTTCCTCCTCCACCGCCTCGGCTCATCGATGACCATCCTGCCTATATCGTCTGGCGGCTTTTGGATGTACGCCGTCGGGGTTGTGGTTGGCAGTATCTGGTGGACTGGGAGGGATATGGGCCTGAGGAGCACTTCTGGGTGCCCCGTCACATTCTGGACCCATCCCTGTTACAGGATTTCCATACCTCACACACTGACAAGCCGGGTCGTGCACCAGGTGGCGCCTGTAGAGGGGGAGGGGTGCTGTCACATCTGCTGCTGCTACACCCCCTAGTGGATATCTGGTGTCTCCTTGACCTACAGCATTCCAGTTCTCTATCTCTCCCTCTTCTTCTCTCTCTGTGTGTGATTGTTTGGTTGGAGACATGTGTGCTGGAGTCAGAGCAGTTCCCCACCAGCTGCAACCCGTTCCATAATCAAGACCTCTACAAATACCCAGTCCTGCCACTTCCACTCTGCCAGATCGTAATATCCGTTCAGTCAGTCATGCTTCTAGCTATTTGCTGTTATTTAAGATCCTGTTGTGCCCATTTCCTCGCCTGACGCTGTTTCTCCTCTCACTGCAGTTTTGCAGCTCTGACTCTGACTCTGGTTCCTGTTCCACATCTCAGCACCCTGCTATCCTGTTCTGAATTCAACTCATCACTCCCTTGGATTCCCCTCCAGACCTGTTTACCCTGTCCCAACCCAGCTCACTCCAGCCTCCACATCTGGTTTCCTACAACTCGTCCAAGCTTCCCTGGATCTGCACTTCGTCTCTCCCTGTGTTACAATAAATATCTTGGTTCATTCATCCCTGTTTCCTGGTCTGAGTCTGCTCTTGGGTTCCCCTGTGCTGCTCCGCTTAATATGACATTTGTCTAAAACAGGCTATATGGTGCATGTGCACCACCAAGTCAGAATAGTAGGCTGAATTATGTGGGGAAAATTGACCAAATTATTAGGGTGAGGCACATGGGCTTCTAACATCTTACTACACAACATACACCTAGTATTACTTTCTTAGTGACAGTATGCATACCTCCCTGGCATATTACATCATTTATGCAGCAGCATACAATACATTTTTGGGCTGTGCTCACTTGAACAGGGAAGTAGCGCGGAAGTCCTTCGTGGGCATATTTAGTCATCAAACTTTGTTATCAAAGTATGGCATTATGGGGCTTTCAAGACAACTGGGAACTCTGAAAAAACAAGGTTGAATCATGACGTCAGTGATCTTCAGGTCAGAGCTCTAGAAAGATGCCGAGTTCCCGACATGCAATTACGAGTTGAATGATCTTTTAAAATGTATTTTTCTAGTCTGAGCAAAACATTTTCCCAAGTTCCCAGTTGGTTCCATTTTCCCAAGTTCCCAGGAGGGCTTTGAAGGCACACAGATGCACACACACACACACACACACACATACACACACACGCACGCACACAGCAACACACATTCTTATTGCGCAGTGCGTGTGTGTGTGTGTGCATCTGTGTATGCGCGTGTCTCTGTGTGTGAGCGTGTGTGAGCGTGAGCATGTGTGTGCCTTCAAAGCCCTCCTGTGTGAGAGGTGAAGTAGTTTTTCTTCAGCTTTAGAGTGAATATGTAAAGGTTTTCCTCAGAGAGCATCAGAGTCAGCATAAATGTTCCCTCTGTCACTCTGCTGCTGTGGGATGGAAGATTGGCAGGCACATTGGAATTGACTTGACTTGCCCTCTTTACTTCTTGTGGCTCTGGATGATGGGATTAGCTGGCACCAGTGTATTGCCTTGTTATTCTGGAGATGACTGTTCTCTGTGGTTGGAGGGTTCTGGTAATGTTACAGTAAATGTCACTCATTCGAAAGAAAGGGACCATCCAAATCCTTTGCTTTTACATATACTCAAAGCATGTGTAATGCATATCAAGAAATACAAATGCTAGAAAATATCTACAGGCTTTGATGTCATTGAGGAATTTGTGAACTGTAAAAGTGAAATTTGTGAAATATTTTCAAAATGCCTCTCCCCCTCTCCATCCTCTCCACCAGTGATGTAGTGGTACAAAAAAAGGTGTGTAAACTCTGATTGCTGGCCACGGTGAAAAAAGTAATGGTCCCTATACTTTCAATGGATTTTTCTGCATAAGGTGAGTAAACTGTCAAGCAAAAAACGAAACATGGGTAAACCTGCGTTTACTTGAGTTTACCATCCACCACTGCTCTCCACAGGAAATACACCTAGTGTTATATTAACCTAGTGTCCTGCATAAGAATGAGACAGAACCTCCATTCAGCATCTGACCACAGAGAGGACCCAGATTGACTCAGCTATTCCATCTCCTCCATAAACAACTAGATCAACAGGTGTGTCCACACCAATACATCTCCACTCCCACTCATAAACAAGTTCTGTATAAAACTCAAAGTTAATCCATTTAAATACTTATCACAGTTTTGATATAAAAAGAGAGAATAGAGGGAAAAGAATCTTAATTAACTCCAAGGGTGAATTTGTTATGCAGTAGTCAAATTCATTTAGCTAAACAACAGTTAGACATAAAAAAGAGCAGTTGAGAACACAAGAGAACAGACGGGTTGATGGAGTTGGTTGTGATGAATGGATCCAAAGTACAGCAACTGACCTTAGAGTGGGCTGCTGACCAGAGTGTTGTCCGAGTGTTGGTGGCCATACAAGCTGCAGTCATCCAGGGATCAAGCCCCTCCCCCCAGACTGCTTCCTACTTTACCTCCACAGCACTAATAGAAACACCAGCAACAGCTGCCAGTCACACCCTGTCACACAGCGATGTATGTGAGAAATAGAACAAGCAAGCCCACCAAAGTGAGAATAACACTGAGAAGCCTTGAGACTGCGCGTGTCAGTGTGTCAGCATGTGTATGAGCGTCAGTGCCTAACTGGGACTGTGTGTGTGTGTATATATATGTGTGTGTGTGTGTGTGTGTATAGACTTGAGGAAATGAGTAATATCTAGCAGTGAGAAGCATGTCTGCTATGCAACGAGCCACATAAGCAGACCAGTTGCCGCTACCACCCACTCACCTTACTGTGAAAGGGATGGACAAATGCACGTGCGTGCACACACACACACACCATCAATCCACTATGACCCTTTAAACAAATATTCTCCTTTCAACACAAGTGTGTGTTGTCTTCAATTAGAAAGAGAAAAAACAGAGATAGTTGATGAGAGACTGGGAGGGACATGGGATGGTCTCATCCTACACACTTTAGCTTTAGCTGCTGCCTCTGACTCAAAGCTAAACTTCACATCTCTCTCACTATCTCTCTGTCTCACACACACACACACACACACACACACACACACACACACACACACACACATGGGACCCAGGGAATGCATTGAACCCACAGTGCAATAATTCAAGCCGTGAGAGACTAAAGCTCCCTGTAGTATTGTGTAAAGTAGCTGCTGAACCATTCTGATGACAGAGATTAATGTGGAAGCCCATTCAGTGTCTTAATTGATTCTCTACGATATCTAAAAACGAATTAGAACCAGTAAAACACAAAGAGAAATCTAAGACTAGAAATGTCATTAAATTATTAGTCATGTTTAAGATCACTAAAACGACCATAATCTCACAGCTCACTCACAAAACTGCATGCTAACACCAACATAACCACGTACGCGTGCACACGCACACAAGCAAACACACACACACACACACACACACACACACACACACACACACACACACACACACACACACACACACACACACACACACACACACACACACACACACACAGATGTAAGGATTGGGGAAACCCCCATCTGCAAGATGTAAAGTGTAGTTTTGCATACCATCATACATGCACAGAATCTCTCCAAAACATCCATGTATAATGTACTAGATCACACAAACGTGGACGCTGCTGTAAAGGGGAAAAGACAGAAAGCTAACATTCACACCATTAAATCAAATAACCAAATTCAACCTAGCTAATTTCCGATTTATACGAAATTGTTTGACTACAGAGGTAGCAAAACTGTACTTCAAATCTATGATACTCTCCCACTTAACATACTGCTTGACTAGTTGGGCCCAAGCTTGCTGTACAACATTAAAACCTATTCAGTCTGTCTACAAACAGGCTCTCAAAGTGCTTGATAGGAAGCCCAATAGCCATCATCATTGTCACATCCTTAGAAAGCATGAGCTCTTGAGTTGGGAAAATCTTGTGCAATACACCGACGCATGTCTTGTATTCAAGATCCTCAATGGCCTGGCTCCCCCTCCACTCAATATTTTTGTTAAACAGAAAACCCAGACATATGGCAGCAGATCCACAAGGTCTGCCATGAGAGGTGACTGTATAGTTCCCCTAAGGAAAAGCACCTTTAGTAAATCTGCATTCTCTGTGAGAGCTTCCCATGTCTGGAATACACTGCCATCAGACACACATAACTGCACCACATATCACACTTTCACAAAATGCTTGAAGACATGGCTAAAGGTCAATCAGATCTGTGAACATGGTCCCTAGCTGTGTGTTGCCGCTCTCCATGTTGTCTGTTGTCTGTAGCTTGTGAGGTGTGGAAACACATTGTTGCTTTTATGAATTTTGACTTGCTGCTTTTTGTTCTATGCTGCTCTGTCTGTATGCTACGTCTTGCTTGTCCTATGTTGCTCTGTCTGTATGCTATGTCTTGCTTGTCCTATGTTGCTATGTCTTGCTTGTTCTATGTTGCTATTGTCTATATTGTAATTGTTTTTAATAACCTGCCCAGGGACTGCTGGCTAAAACTGGCACTTTTACTGAAACGTTGATTAATGTGCACTGTCCCTGTAAAAATAAAAAATAAACTCAAACTCATTACCAGTGTT